>NC_054380.1:40072120-40378191 GCF_017654675.1 Xenopus laevis
TTTCATTTTAACTGTAATATTTGTATTACATACATTTAAGCAAATGACACAGATCATTTTTATTTTCGATTTATTCAACAACAAAAAAAATCAGCATTGGACTTGGGAATGGATTTGTAGGGTCAATCCTATTACACATATTTGTTTCCATTTCCATTAATGAGCTTTATTCCAACTGCCTAGCAAATTTGTTGATATTGTTTTGCCATTGATGTGTTTTTCATAATTTCCAGAAACAGATGTTAAGATTCAGTAGTGTGGCTCCAGACATAGATCGTCTCAATGAACTAGGCTATAGACTGCCCTTGAATGACAAGGAAGTCAAACGAATGCAGAACCTTAATAGAGAATTGACTGTTACTTCATCGCAGATCACAGAACGCTTCAGGCAAGAAATGCTTTCCTATTATTTACATTGATTTTGGATATTGGCTTCCATATATTATTTTATTACCATTATCCCAAGCAGTCATATTTATTTAATGTTTTCACTATGCAGCCTTGTATTATTCAGTTGTGGCCAGTTTGATTTAGATTTATCCTATTTATTATTTATTTATGTTTCTTAGAATGTCTTTGGATATTTGTGGTTTGTAAATCAATGTTGTTTTTGTCTTATTAGCAAGTTGCAGTCTTTCTTACTACAACATCAAGTAGTAATGTGTACTCCAGATCTAGTCCCTCAGAACCCTATTTTTTTAAAAAATAGGTTGGTGAAAATTATGTTTAACTTTGCTTACTTTATATAAATAAATGCAATATACTGGTGATAATTACATATAGTTTAAATATCAGTGAAAACAATTATCTATCTATGGATGACCTTCTATACATTGTGTCTGTATTTTTGCTCACTTCAAAATAAACGACCCAATTAGTTAGAGAACTGAGAGAAAGCAAGCACAGAGGCAGAACTTGCTGCTAGGTGCTCTTTATTGCACACAACATGTTTCGGGCCAAGAGCCCTTTATCAAGTGTACAAATCATTAAGTGAACAGGCATTTTAAGGTGTAAAACAGGAAGTGAGGTCATAAACATCTTATGTCAATCAACCGTGGTACGGTGCTGATGTCATCTTAGTGAGTGCTCATAAAATCAGTAATAAAATGTATAAAAAGTACAAAAAGTCTTTTTGCTTCATTCCGAAATTCAAATAGGAATGACAACTGTCCCGAAATTTACAAAGATATTGCAAAAAGGAAATACATACAAAAAGTTTTGCTAAGATGCAAATGTGCTTATAAACAAAAGAGGAACTGCCCATTTCTAGGCCTACCACTAAAACAACATGATCACATATCAATTTTACATAGAAGGATTGCCCAGTATTCTTACCACTAGTTGTACACATCAAAAATCTTATCAGTCATCGTTTACACATAGTAAAGATAAGGGATGCAACAATGTAGCTAGTTATAGGAAACATTTAACACTTTAACTATCATTCATGCCTTTTGGATAAAGTGTATCTAGTTTTTCCCTCTATTTTCCTCTATTCCTTCACTCGAGCTTAGTGAATGGGCCCCTGAGTATTGGTATTCCAGTTGAAAGATAAAGTGCTCCACAGACAGCAAGGGATATTATATATAATATATGTTATATTCTGACTGTAAAAGCAGGGAAGCAGCTCCTTCTTTGTGCTGATAGTGTGGTGGTGTAGTGTCTTGCAGACAGAGCTCATGGATATCCAGAAGAGATGGAAGGCCACTTCAGTCAGACTGGAGGAGCAGAAGAAACCGTTTGCATTTCTACTGAAGGTACATGTTACCTTTTTCCTCCTCAGCTTATTGGCAGATAAGCTCAACACTCGGTGGAAAACCCCATAGATCTTTCATTAATGTGACATAATGAGAATAATGTAAACAGTATTTATTTTTTTTAAATAATTGTATGGTGCAGTTGTGCCTGATGCATCAAAATGAACACAACTGCACATGCTTATGGTAGCAAATTGGATGTAAGTTGTTTCTAAGAGTCAGAATTATGTAATTTATGATTGTCTGCGTAAAAATAGCCTTTGAGAAAATTCGCAATTGTTTTCATTTTTTAATATTTGTGTTTTTTTTAGTTATTTAGCTTTTTGTTCAGCAGCTCTCCAGTTTTCAATTTCAGCAATCTGGTTGCTAGGGTCCAAATTACCCTAGCAGCCATACATTGAATAAAATAAGAGGCTGGAGTATGAATAGGAGAGGGTCCGAATAGAAAGCTGAGTAATAAAAAGTAGCAATAACAATAAGGGGCAGATTCATTAAGGGTCGAATTTCGAAGTTAAAAATACTTCGAAATTCGACCCTCGAATTGAAATCCTTCGACTTCGAATATCGAAGTCGAAGGATTTAGCGCTAATCCTTCGATCGATCGATCGAAGGATTTTTCGTTCGATCGAACGATTAAATCCTTCGAATCGAACGATTCGAAGGATTTTAATCCAACGATCGAAGGAAAATCCTTCGATCAAAAAAAGGTTAGCAAACCCATGGGGACCTTCCCCATAGGCTAACATTGACTTCGGTAGGTTTTACCTGCCGAAGTAGGGGGTCGAAGTTTTTTTTAAAGGGAAAGTACTTCGACTATCGAATGGTCGAATAGTCGAACGATTTTTACTTCGATTCGTTCGATTTCGTTCGAATTCGAACGAATTTAACCAATTCGATGGTCGAAGTACCAAAAAAATACTTCGAAATTCGAAGTATTTTTCATTCGAATCCTTCACTCGAGCTTAGTGAATCTGCCCCTAAATGTGTAGTCTTACAAGCCTTAGAAGAAAAAGAAGGCAAATTATGCTAAAACCAACAAAAATGAAAAAATGAAGACTAATTGAAAAGTTGCTCAGAATCAGCTATTAACTTAAAGGTCAACCACTTGGGAGTTCATGCATAACCCCCTTAGGGCTCAGTCTCTGGTCTAAAGTTCAGATCCAGAGACATTAAGCCAGGAATCTAATATATTTATCTCCCTGCAGTGCCAGGTCCTTGATATAGCATGGGTTTGCATCCTTCATATTTTCCACAACAAATCCTTGCATGGTGGTGTGTAAGTAACTAACACACAGAGCGTCCATTTTCCATTTCAGGATTGGGAAAAGTGTAACAGCAGAATCTCTGGAAAATCTTTACCTAAAAAAACTGGGAAAACGTATTGACTCGAGTATAAGCCTAGGGTGAGAAATGCAGCAGCTACTGGTAAGTTTCAATAATCAAAAATTGAGGCATAAGTGGGTTAAATGTAATGTTGAATATGGTATTTACAGTATTATCCCACTGTTACTTTAAACACCATCTCTCCCTACTATACCTGCTATCCCACAGTCACACTCCCTTCCCAGAGACTATTATCCCACTGTTACTATAGGCACCATCTCTCCCTACTATACCTGCTATTCCATAGTGAGGGGAGCTGTGGACCTTTTTTGGTGGAAAGAAGGATTTGAGTCGGGATTGGTGGGCAGAGCGTAAAGGCCATAATGCAGGCTCTCATATACACAGAGCAGTCGCTCATACACACAAAGGCCTCTTCTCCAGCACCTAAAGTTACCCCCTCCCTCTTGTATTCACTTTGCCTGGGCTTCGTCAAGGCTTTGGTCAGTGATAGTCATGATCTGTTGCAATATGTCACCGATATCCTGCTTCCTGTGCTCCCCATTGTCTGTTGGGGGTTCGTGCTTAGGATGGGGAGTGAGAGTTTGGGGTCCCCCATGGATGGGGAGTCCTGGAATCCCCACCCCCTGGCCTGCATCAGCCTGCCTTGTTCATCCATCTGAGCAGCAGCAGCAGCGAGGGATCGCTCTCCTGTTTTAATGTGTGTTTCTCACTTGTCCCTCAGCTCTGTCTCATTGTACAACTTCCCCTGTCCTTCATAGAACTCTCCTCCTCCTGCCCCGAGTCCCGTCCTGCTCTATTGATTGCTCTTTGCTTCCACCATGCGATTTGCTCGCAAGGAATTCGCCTTGTCCCCCAGCAGCGCCAATGATCTCCCGATTGTGGCCAGTGAGTGTGGAGGGCGCCTGCGGTGACATCACACGCAGCGCACACACAGTCCAGACTCCAACAGCCAGTCCAGCGTAGCTGCGGGTGGCATGTCCCGCGGCACCGTGACATTGCTCGTGACGTTCAACAAGGCAGCAGATCATTTCATGCTGGGCCGTGGGTTGGACACCCCTGCTATATCCGCTTTGATCAACTAGGTACAAAGGATAATTTTTGTGCAAGCAGCCCTGACTCTGAGTATAAGCCGAGGTATACTTTTTCAGCATATTTTGGGCACTGAATAACTTGGCTTATACTCGAGTATATACGGTAATTAGAAGTACTGATGGTTACTCTTTTAGCTTATGTGCTCTTTTCTTAGTATCACTTGCTACGTTTTGCAAATATTTAACAGACACTTTAAATGTATATGTATATATAAAACATTAGCATTTATTTTGCTGTTGTTCCTGCAGGAACTTGAAAATGCAGTTGAAGGATAGGTGGAGGACCTCACATTTTTGACAAACCTGAAGGAAAGAAGACACAGCACATCACTGCAGATGACATTGCAATTCTTACTGAGGGCATTGAGCTCCTGCAGCGACAGTGGGAGTAGCTTTGCCATCAGGTAATTTGGCGAAAAATACTTTTATAGCTTTCATACTCTTTGGCTTTACCGTCCCCAGTGACATTTGTTACCTTTACAGCTTACTGGTCATGAACCTGAGTGCCCATTAAGAACCCTTCTGTAAAGCATTTCATGACTTCTCTTGTTTGCTAGAAAGAAAGCAGAAATGATCAGGATTATTAAAGGGATTCTGTCAGGATTTTTATGGTGTAGTTTTTATTTCTAATTTACACTGTTTACACTGCAAATAATTCATGCTACCGTGTAAAATTTCATTTCTAACACAACAAATATATTTTGTTTTAGTTGTAATATTGGTATTTCGGCAGCCATCTCAGGCCATTTTGCCTGGTCATGTGCTTTCAGAAAGAGCCAGCACTTTAGGATGGAACTGCTTTAAGGCAGGCTATTGTTTCTCCAACTCAATGTAACTGAAGGTGTCGCAGTGGGACATGGATTTTTACTATTGAGTGCTATGCTTATATCTATCGGGGAGCTGTTATCTTGTTTATTGATAAAATACTATAACAAAGTAACAAATCAATACAAAATAAACATTATACAGAACACAGAATAATAAACTTAAAAAGAACAACAAATCAAATAATCAATCTGTAACCTTCAATATTATCATTAAAGTTTAACTTTCTATTCCTCAATTCATTTACTTTTAGGGTTTCAGAGATTTAGCTGCTGTTGTTGCCTGTTCTCCTGATCTTTCCTCTTGAACCCCACTCATTCCTGGGGATCCCTCATCCTCTTATAGGAAGATACTTTGCCCTTCACTTGAAACCTCCAACTTTCCCTTCCTTTTCTTCCCAGAATCCTCTTCTAGCCTCTTTGACCCTCCTGAGACCTGTTATTTTTTATTAGGGTGCTGTTATCTGGTTACCTTCCCATTGTTCTGCTGATGGGCTGCTGGGGGGTAGAATGGAGGGGAGGTGATATCACTCCAATTTGCAGTACAGCAGTAAAAAGTGACTGAAGTTTATCAGAGCACAAGTCACATAACTGGGGCACCTGGGAAACTGGCAATATGTCTAGCCCCATGTCAGATTTCAAAAAAGCACTTTTAACTTGATGCGTTTTGAAAAAAGCATATTTTCCCATGACAGTATCCCTTTAAGCAATTAATGCAGAAGTATGGGGGGGGGTATACACTAACACAAAAATGTTTTTTTTTATAATTTAAAAGCAGAAGCTCATAAAAATGTAGGAGGCCTTATTATTACACAGAGGCTAATAGATATGCTGCATAGGTGTTTTTTGACATTGACAGTAGCTTTAATACCAATCTCTTGCATCCCGGATGTGAAGGAGACTAGTTATTTCCTCAGCTATTTCTCTGAGGTGAGAACCACAACAGGAAATGTACCATCACTACAGTTTTCTGTTTAAAATAAAACAGTAGAAAAACTGAATTCTAGTTATTATACTGAGAGACACCATATCTATCTTCATCTTATGCTGTAAAGGTAAATAGTGCTCTGTGAATAATATGACTGAGGCTGTGCTTGACAAAGGGGTATCTTTATACACTGCTTTGTTTTGTGTCTGATCATTTATATGCACATTTTAATGAGATGTCTTTCTATACCAAAACATTGCTTGACAATTTGCTGATTAAGATTACTTTTATTCTTTGTTTAAGTCTTTTTATAGAAATGATGCATTTTATGCTGGCAAACATTTTTTTTAATTATTTGGATAGGTCCAATGTAATGTTCTGTTTGATGATGAATCAGACACTTCTGATTTACTGATAGGGAATTAATACCCTTTATGTAGAAGATGACTTACTACATGCTTTATTTTTATAATATATCAACCTCCATCTGAATCTCTGAATCTGAATATCTAACACTACATCTCGCCAAGCTTAACACCATAGTAGGAAACAGCAATGCAAACAGATAGAGAATTCTTTCATAGCCTGTACATTGTAGTAAAAAAGGGGAAAACTCACATGCCCGTGTCCTGGCTGCTTCTCCACTATGTCCACTCCCAATGTTGTGCTGGCTCCCTCATGCTGGTCTCCACTCCAGCAGACATCACATGTGGGGGATATGGTAGTTTGAGGAAACCAATCCACACATATGGCGTAAAATCAAAATTCCAGCTTTATTGGATCATAAAACAACAAACAGGCATCTATTACAGATTTACTCCTACCCTATGACATGTTAGGTCACCTGATGCGTTTCATGCCTCTTTCTGGCACTTCATCAGAGGTAAAGCTGGAATTTTGATTTTACGCCATATGTGTGGATTGGTTTCCTCAAACTACCTTATCCCCCACATGTACATTGTAGTGTCTGGATGTTCACAAGGGGCTGTACATTGTATCATCTCAATGGTCACATTAAACATATCTACCTGAGAGGATTATGTAATAGAAGTTGCAAAGGTTAGTAACCCAATCAGGTGTTCTGCTTTCAAACAGGTGCCACTAAAGAAATTGCTTTATGTGTCTGGGTATATAAATCTAATCAGGGTTATGTAATATAAGGCATTAAGTATGCATCAAAAGTAGTAACCCCAAAGCAGACAATTACATTTTTGTTTTGGGCCAGCAGACCAGTTAAAAGTTCATTTTGAGGTCCCTCCTGTGATCAGGGCCCTTCCTTAGTTCATACCAATGTTACGATATACATTGTACAAAGATATTAGTGTAGGTAATTCACTTATAGCTCTAAAAATATCTAAGGCAGGAGATATGTATTCTCCCCAAATATAATTTTGACTTCTAGTTGGGCTTTCTGGTGCATCTGGGCAAGCAATGGTTACCCTAACAGGCATTCAGGCTGAGAATCTGTCAGTTTGCCAAGCCACCCCAGTGGGACCAGTCCCATATTTGGGAAACTACTGGTATAGAATGAAGTGAAGCAGAAATGTTAGCTACATTAAATGCCTGTTACCTTGATACCAGTGTAAGAAATTTAACCATTAGAGAAAGTTTGAACATATTTTCCTACATTTTACATACAATTTTTGGCATGGTGAAAGACTTTTTTTTACTATTCTTATTTATTTTGCTGTGGTGATCACACTAACAACCTTTCACAATAGGACCAAGTATATATTGTATATTATTTCTTTAAAAATTATACTTGCTTTCATTTCATGACTTAACCTTCACTGAAACACAGACTTGGGTCCTAGGTAATTGTGTTGTTATTTCCCTAGTTGTTTGGAAAGGCAAACACAAGTTATATTTGTTTTCTTCTACCATAAGTGTACAGTTCTGAAGAAGTACAAGTGGTTTGCAATATGTCACATGCCCCACCCCTGGGTGGCCCTAGTGATGGGCGAATTTATTTGCCAGGCGGGAAAAATGGACGCCGGCGTCAAAAATGAGACGCCTGTGCCGTTTCACGAATTTTTTGCTGTTTTGTGAATTTCGCAGCAAATTCGCAAATTTTTCAGCACATCACATTTATGTCAGCTTTGCACCAACTTAGCACCAACTTCACACCAACACTTTAAATATCTGTAGAAACCCGCCATGCATGATTTCTCCAATATACGTCAATGTGTACGGGTTAGCCAATCATGTGTGGAGAGCTTTAACGTTCTTGGACTGTGAATTTGTATTAAATGATTCTTAATGCAGCCCACAGGGCCTGATAGTAGTGTGTTTTTTGGAACTTGCCTATCAAAGAGAAGAAATAATTATTGTTAGTCATTGCTCACCCCACGGATGTAAAAAAATAATCTTATTACTGTAAATGTGCTATATAATGCCTTTTGTGTCATTAGAGAAGCCAAAGTTTAAAAAATGCATATATCTCATTTGCCAGGTGTCTCTGCGATGGCAACAAGTTAGCGAGAGGCTGAATGAGCTGGCCATTTTTAATGAGAAGAACAAGGAGCTCTTTGAGTGGCTGACACAAATGGAAAGCAATGTCTCCCAAAATGGTGACATTAGCATTGAGGAAATGATTAAGAAACTCAAAAAGGTACACTTTTCTATTGACTTACTAAAGCCAATTTGCTCTAATTGATAATCTAGATAATCTGATTTTTTTTTAAATTTTGTAATTAGGATTATCAGGAGGAAATTGCTGTAGCTCATGAAAATAAAATGCAGCTTCAGCAAATGGGAGAACATCTTGCCAAGGCCAGCCATGAAAGCAAAGCTTCAGAGATTGAGTACAAGCTCAGCAAGGTGAATGACAGATGGCAGCATCTATTGGATCTCATTGGAGAAAGGTAAGTAATTATATGCCTACATTCTAGGCTCGTATAAGTGCAGAAATGACTGCAAAGCAAAAGTAGAAAAATGTAAAATATGGATGTAATTTCCCATATTTACCCATGGTGCAACATATTTTCCCAGAACTTCAGTGTGGCATGCTAAAACCCAGGGATCCCATGAACCCAAGGTGATGAGTACTGTTCCTTTAACAAAGTTATTTGGTGCAAATGAATAAGCTGGATACAGCAATATTAAAGCCAGATGCTGCAGTAGCAAGGCCTAAGCATTTTGTAAATAAGCCTCATTATTCTTTCATTCGGTCTGTGGTGAGTTCCTTGAGTGAAATACCTAATTAAGATACAGACTATAGGAAATTTACAAAGGCCATGGATGCAAACGCGAAAGCATGCAAAAGTGCCCCTTACCATGGCTTCCTCTAACCCTGTCCCTTATGAATACAACTCTGCCAACAGCTGGTAGTGCTGTGTTCATGAGAGCGCAGTCCTCAGCACAAAGACCTGAAGCAGAATATGCAGAGCAAAAATGTGCCAAAACATGCTTTACACCACTTTTCAGAATCTGGTCCTTGTATAACCCCTGCATGTAGATAATAGATTTTTGTTTTAGATAAATGTCCTTTGATGCTGTTATGCTTATATTTGTCTTTCCTTTTTCATCTTCAGTTTATCCCTGATCATCATTGCCTCTGGTTTTGTTGTTAAGCTCAGTGTGTGCACCATTTTGGTCATATCCATGCTCTACAGTGGTTTAGTCTTCTGCATTGCTGCCTTTGAGATTATCTCTGGGGTTCTTGGGTTTAGTTCTGTTTGTGCAGGGTTTGGATGTCTTCCCTGTGTGCATTAATTCCATTTCGGTTGCACCTATGTTTCTACTCCTTTCATTGTATTTACATTGTATCATTGTCCTAATATTCTAAGTGGACCATTTCCTCAGTAGTAAGGAAGATATTTTTGATGGTGTGAATGTGTCAGCATGTTTCACATCTACTATATGGCAAGGGCTCATTTGCAAATGGATCTGGCAGGCCAGGTTTAGCTGGACGAGGGTACTAGAAAGTTGGAAAATGAAGTTCAGTTAAGGTCGATTCACTAAAGGTCGATATTCCTGAACGCACTGTTTTGTGTGTTATTTAAGATGCATTATTTAAGGAACGGTTCATCAAAGTATTTTCGCATGTGCTAGTAGACAAATCGCAAGTGTTGATTCTACATTTCTGTACAGTGGTTTCTAATTGCATTGTAATACATCTGTTAAGCAATAAAAGCATAAAATAGTCTAATAATTACTGTGAAATTTAACACCTCTTAGGAGTAGGGGTTACTAAACAACATCAGATGGATTAATAGATGAAGATGTAGTCAGGAGCTGTAGGGCAGCAGTTAAAGACCTTTATGGGGAACTTACCAACAGCCACTAATACATTTTCATGATACCTTGGTCCAGAATGTCCTACGTATCTGTGACAGCTCACAGATACAAACCATTCTGGATAAACATTGGCCCATACTATTGGAAGATGACACCCTTGGAACGATACTACAGAAAAGAGCATCAATATGCTATAAGAGGAGTCCGAACTTGAGGGACCTAATCACTAGGAGTCACTTTCAGATCTCACGTAATAGCAAGCACAAAAATTGTGGGTGCTTTCCCTGCGGCGACTGCAATATGTGCATTAAGATGCGAAAAATCACTAACTTTGAGGATCGATTTGGCAATAATCATAAAGTGAACAATTATATAAATTGTCGAACTCAAGGTGTAATATACTGTATTGAATGTCCCTGTTATAAGAGGTATATAGGGATGACTACACAAATGCTAAAAATAAGAATGCATCAGCGTTGCAGTACGATTAGAACAGCAGGAAATGAGAGTAAGAATGATAAAACAATTTCCACGGTAGCTCAACATTTTAAAAAATCACATAATAAAGATCCCTCTACAATGAAATTCTGGGCATTGGAAAAAGTGGAATTAGGAATACGCAGAGGAAATCTGGAACAAGCCCTGTTGAAACGAGAGAGTTATTGGATCTTCAGAATGAACACAGTGTCCCCTAAGGGAATAAATGAGAACAATTTATTCACATCCTTTATTTAAAATCATATTAGTTTATTCACCTTAGTACCGAAATTTAGAAAAGAAACTTGATCTATTCATTTAGCCAATTTTAAAGAAACATGATTAATGTATAAATAAATAAAAATATAAAAAAAAATTTAATAAATATGTTTTTTAAATAAATTAATATATATGCACAGTAAAAATCTGTTAATGGTTAAATTAATTGATCTACTTCATGTAGAAAGTCCCCCAACTGTTTAAAGAATCATGACCGTATCAATAAGATGTATGGAGAAGTGTCAGAGGGCAGTTGCACCTTCACAGATTCCCCGTGTCGGATTATAGCGTAAAGCTATCTGGTTACCAGGACGACGCGCACAAGCTAAGACGTACGTTGAATATGTGGGCGGGAAGTCTCGCGATAACTCCTCAAAGTGACGCACCATACGGAAGTGTTTTAAACCCGACGGCAGGGGAGCTTTCTCATTACGCCTTGACAAAGCCAGTATTGCGAAACGCGCGTCGGCGTTCTGAGTCCTTTTTAACCTTAACCTTTTATACTTAAGTCAATTGGGTTTTCAAAGTAGTGGAGGGGGTGGGGAGGTCTCAAACCTCAACCAGTGCTCGGTTCTTCGCTAATCTATCTGATACTAAAGCTCACAAGAGCCCGTGGATTTGTGGTTTTTTAGGCCTATATAGTTTTCTTCCAGTCTAGGACTAGAGTAAAATTTGAGACCACAGTCCCGGGTACTCTGCCTTCTTTGACTTTGTGGTGTCCCAGGGATAGAAAAAATTAGGTAGTAGATTTGGGACAACTCCACCTCCTCTTCTTTTCCATTTCTGACCTTTTTCTGAACCTGAGCATTGCGTGTTTTTTAATATTTATCCTATTTATTGCGGTCTCTATTTAATCAATTTTCTCAACTTTAATTTATTGTTAAGCACTATCGAGCACATTCAATGTTATGAATTTTTGGTCAGTCTGGATGAAATTACTATTCTTCATTAATTGTTAAGCAATTGCACTTTAAAGTTTTTTAACTTTAAGTGATTGGAGGGGGTTACTATTAACTCTTAGACTATAATATATCCTGTTGCAAAAGGATATACACTATCGTGAAATAGAATTTGCTATAGCTAAGGGTATATGTGTACCAATTTTTCTTAACCCCTGTATATATAATAGAATGAATTGTATCACAATTATTTAATTAATTCGTAATCATTGGATTTTAATTGGTTTAATCATAGCACAAGCACTTTTTTGGGATTTATATTAAAGTTATCAGCAATTTTGCACGCAATTGAGGTAGGTTTAAACTACTAGAGACTGCTGAGCGAGTTTTGAAGCTAGTGGGGTACTTTTTTCTCTTTTAAATCATGTCCTACGTTCTGTGTCATGGAATTATATTAAGTTTCCCATGGAAAAGAATGACTAGAATACTGTAAAAAGAGACTTCTACTCTGCCATTGGTATCTGAATGTCTTCGGTGCTATACATTGCACTAATAACGTGCGACTTTGTCAAATGCCCTAAAATATCGCACAAAATAACAAAGTGATAACATTTTTTATGCCATGCTATAAATAACACTCACTTTATCGACGTTTAGTGAATCGGCCCCATAGTCTTCTACACTGTAAAGCTACTGCATAAGTAATCACAACAGGAACCATATTGTAACTGAAACTGTTGTGATGCTGAGAAATTAACTCATGATAAGTCAAGCACAACGTATTGTGTATGAGCCATTTCCTGACATTTATTAACATAACCTCACAACAGCTGCATTGTCACTTCCTGCCCCTTCCACCTGTATTTATTAAAATGAATACATTGTATGCCATTATGGACTTTGTTCCCTTTTTAATTGCTGCTACCATCAAGTATTACTATCAGACTTCAGGCATAGAGCACCAACTACACATCCCAGCTATTCCCACTTAGCAAACACACACCACAAGCATCATTTCTGCTTTATAAGCTTTGTATTAAACAATTTTATTATTCTATTTTCCACATACAGTATATCAAATTTGTTTCTTACTTAATTTTGGAGACCTGCCCTATAGCTAAAGTGTTGCAGGACAAGAAGGAAGACTTGCAGAACATTTGTCACTGCTATAGTCACATGTAGTGTTTGTGTTTAGCCAGTGCAGGGCACACGCGTTAACAGGCAGGCTGGCAGCATTCCATGAGACTGAGCATACACATGAGTGAAAGGCTTTTTTTTTTAGAAGCATGACCATGTGTTCAAGCATTTGGTCTCACATTGCACTTCCCTATAGCTACATTTTCAAGTGCTTATGTGCAGAACACATTGCAGAGTTCACTGCAGCAGTGAAGCAAAACTTCCTTCTGCAGATGAGCATTCATTGCTCATGGTCTTGTTTTTAGTAGTACTGAGTACTTTCATGGTGCTAGCGGCAGCAATAACTAATCTGGGCGCACACAGAATGGCAGAGGATGACATTGAGGATTCTGAACTCCCCAACTGTGACTGTGATGTCTCAAGGCAGGAAAATGTGTTGTTTTGTTTTGTATATTATGCATGCCAAGTGTTTCTTCTTGCACACCCCAGCGTTGCCGCTGTTACAGACTTGGGTGCATGAAGTTTTAACTTGTTTAACATACAAGCTCATAGTGGTTGCAGCCATAGCATTGACATACAATCCATTTATAGGGTACACTATAAACTGAGGCCACTATATTGATTGTTAGTAAGAGCAATTACTTTCTTGTATAAGAACAAAGGCTTTCTCTGGTCTGAGAGATGTTTTGTTAAAGAGTCATTGCTTTCTACTGGAGGATGTGCTTTTGTTACAGAGCGTGTTTATTTATGTTGCCATGTTGTTGGTAAGCAATAAAAAACTTGACTCATATACATTCATGTATTTGAACAAAATCATAATTATTATATAGATTGCTAATGTTCTTGGATGTAATATATTTATTTATGGCAAATGAGAAGTAAGTGAATTTTGTTTGCTTACATTATACACTTCTAGGAATAAGTTTCTTCTTGCTTTTTTATACAGTAAAAGAAAAGGCACATAGAGTTGCTAGTGTATATAGGCTCATGCCTGGCTATATTAAACATTGTCTTTGCATTTTGTATCACACCCATGCTGATAATGTGCATGTGCTTCCTCTCCCTTTGTGTCTGTTGTTTTGTAATGGGAGCACTGGGCTGAGTGTTGAGTGAGTGGTGTCTGATGGCTCTAAATTTACTCAGGCATGCCAAGTATTTGGATTAGCTATTCAGCCAGCATTAAGGCTAAAATCACTGACTAGTGGTCAGAATGAGCCTTTATCCCAGCAATTCTATAAGAACATTTTAAGTTAACGAATTTTCAGACTGTACTTGATATCTATCCCTCTAGGATCCATCGCTGTTTTTACTAAATCATGTCTAAAAGCATCTTGTATTTTCCCCTAGATTGCTTGGAATTTGGATTTGTTTGCTCACAACATCAAGTCTACCTTATCCTGTTGTTGTATGCTACTACCTATGTATTCAGACAGTGGTGCTGGGTTTTACCCTCTCTTTCTCTGACATTGGTCTTCTTTGATCGTTGTTGTCCCTATGTGTGCATATCTCCTTGTACCTTTTATATGTTATTCCCTCTATGTATACTGCTTCAAGCCCCTCTCATCAACATCCTGGGAAAACAGTACAGGATATTGTAGACAGTTTTCTTTCACCTATTCATGTTGCTTAGAACTATTCATATAGATGCAATCAACACACTTTGTGTACACACACACATATATATATAAATATATATATATATATATATATATATATATATATATATATTTCTTCTTTTCAGAGTGAAGAAACTAAAGGAGACCTTGGTTGCTGTGCAACAGCTGGATAAGAACATGAGCAGCCTGAGATCATGGTTGGGGCATATTGAGTCTGAATTGTCCAAGCCCATCGTCTATGAAACCAGTGATTCTGAAGAAATACAAAGGAAACTTAATGAACAGCAGGTAAACCCCAAATATGTAAGGTACAAGGCTCCTGCCTGTAACAGGAGTAAAACCCTGAAAAGATAAATAGCATTGGCTCCACTTCATGAGATACCAGAGTGCAGGAACGCACTTGGCTGCTAAGGCACCTGCGTTGGATCTGTCACAAAGAACACAAAGGCGCCTCTTGAAACAGGTATGGCACCAAAGAACTGGCGTTCCAAATGAGTGAAAGATAGTAGTGGGAGAATGTACGTATTTGCTTAATCACAAACAAGATATGAGTTTTTAATGTTTTCAGCTGTGAATTCCTACTATAAAGTGAGCACAAATATAATAAAATACCTGTGTTAATTTAAACCTAACCCAATACACATGGTTACCGCACGAGACTACAAAACAAAAACATTTCTGAATTAAAAAAAGAAAATCTTTCAGTAATCACAAACCCATATTAGTCTCCATACGTACACAAATTATAATTTAAAAAGCAAGTTGAAAGCATACAGGACAAGATGCAATCGCTAAAATATGATTTTGTATGCATGTTAGAAATAGATGAATGTTGATTTATACATTTCCCCCATGTGTATTATACAATTGGAAAACCTGCATGGGATAGAAATGAGGAATAGTGATGGGCGAATTTATTCCTTCACTTTGTTGCCATGACTTTCACACTAAGGGGCAAATTCACTAAAGCCCGAATTCGCCAGCGTGACGTCATTTCGTTACTTCACTGATTTATTAACGTGCGCTGGCGTAAATTCACTAACGAAGTGGACCTACTCTAGCGCTACTTCGCACCCTTACGCCAGTCGAAGTTGCACTATGGCGAAGGGACGTAACTACGCTAATTCACTAACTTGCGCATTTTACTGAACGTTACCTCTTGCGCCAGACAGGCGAAGTGCAATAGAGTAGATAGGGATTGGTTCAAAAAAAGTTAAATTTTTTTCTAAGTCCCAAAAAACGCTGGCGTCTTTCCATTTTTTAAGGGTGATAGGCTGAAAAAGATTGTAAATTTTTTGGGGCAACCCTCCTTCCCCCCTACATTTCCTAACATATGGCACCTAAACTATACAGTGGGCACATGTGTAGGGCAATATAACACCTCTATTTTATCTTATGAAGCTTTCCCAGGCTTGTGTAGTGTAATGTATTGCTGCTACATATACGTCCATTGTACTTTAACTTGGCGCCGTATGCAAATTAGGCATCGCTAGCATAACTTCGATTTGCTTGACGAATTAACGCTAGCGCAACTTCGCAACCATTCGTCTCTCGGAGCGCAACTTCGGATTTTAGTGAATTAGCGGCGCCCTGGCGAAAAATCTGGGGTATCATCCAAAATGCTGATACAATCAGTATGCAGAAAAGTTACCTTTTATTCTCCCTTTCCAGGAACTGCAGAGAGACATAGAAAAGCATAATAGTGGAGTTGCATCTGTCCTCAACCTGTGTGAAGTTCTCCTACATGACTGCGATGTATGTGCCACCGACACCGAATGTGACTCTATTCAGCAGGCTATAAGGATCCTGGACAGTCGATGGCGGAATATTTGTACAATGTCTATGGAAAGGAGATTAAAGTAAATTCATGTGACGTTTATATATGATTAGATGAATGACACACTGTGGAAGCTTTTCTCTTTTATACTGTTTAAGAAAAAAAGCCTTTGGATTATTTCCTAAATTTAAATAGATTTCAAATATCAAGCACAATCAAAAAGACCCCAATACAGGTTGAGGAACAAAAAAACCTTTTGTTTTAGTAGTAGGTCAAGCTTGTAAACTACCTATGCATATGATAAAAAGATATACTGGATTCTTACTGCCCCTTTCTAGTGTCTTTTTTTGGCTGATATTCTGTCATAGCTGAATCCTTGGTATTTGGAAACAAGAATGGCTTGTTTCACCTGCATGGAGAGCTCCTTTGACCGCATGTTGTCTGTTCACAGCAAAATCTTCCACATACAAGCACCCCCCCCCCCCCTCACATCAACTCCAGGGCTTTTATCTGCTTCATTGTAAATGAAGTGATTATGATAAAAAAAGGCTTTAGTTCCTCACATTTTTATACAATCTTTTTGTTCAACCCACTAAATTAAAGCTGAAAGTCTGCAGTTCAACTGCATCTGAGTTGTTTCATTTAAAATTCATTGTGGTGATGTACAGAACCAAAATGAGAAAAAAAGTTATCTGTCCAAAGATTTATGGGCCTAACTGTATGTTGGTCACAGTGTTTTTTTTTTACAGCTAAATGTATTGATTTTTCTCCATGTTCATTTTATTTACATACAATAGTTAAATGTTTTAATGACAATAGTGGGAGGGCACAACAAATACAATAATAGTTGCAGAAGTACAGTAGTAACAACAACTCAAAAATCCTTTTTTATTGCTATACTGCATGGAATTAATCTGTGTTTCACTATTTTTTCCTTTTTAAAATTTGATATACTGTATGTTTTGCTTTAATCAAATGAAGAATAAATATGAATAGACAACCAGGTTATAATAGCCACAGACAAGTAATTTTAGAGTGCAACTAAGTGTCAAATGTAGAGGGTAGCAGTGAAGAAGAAGCTCATTAATCTTTAAGTTCATTACATTTCTGGCTTGTTTATAATGTTTCTTTGTTCAGTTCTGAGTGAGCTTCTTCAGCACTCCAGCAACTGGTTTAATCCAGCAGGAGCAGTTGGACATTTGTCACATATTTATGTCATGACCTGCCACTTTTTTCCCTCTGCCACAGCTGTTGCTTGTAAATCAGAGGGTAACAGAAGCCGACTGTAGATCTTTACCAGGTAGAATAGTATTAGTGATACAAACTGAACATCTTACAAAACGTACCTTTGTTTTGTCATATTTTTCTGCAGAATTGAAGAAACATGGAGGCTCTGGCAGAAGTTTCTGGACGACTTCTCACGGTTTGAAGACTGGCTTAGGATTTCCGAAAGGACAGCTGCCTTCCCCAGTTCTTCTGGTGTTCTCTACACAGTGGCAAAGGAGGAGTTAAAAAAATTTGAGGTGATTCTGAAGTATATCTCATGTATTATATATTTTATGATGCTTTAAACACATTTGAGGTTTTTTGAAAAATATATAAAATTTTGTATATTTGCAAAGCCTACCAAAGAAAGAGGTAAAATCATTCTAGTTTTGCATGTTTCAAGTACAGGTATGGGATCCGTTATCCAGAAACTTGTTATCCAGAAAGTTCCGAATTATGGAATGAACATCTCCCATCTCCCATAGACTCCATTATAATCAAATAATCCAAATTTTTAAAAATGATTTCCTTTTTCGCTGTAATAATAAAACAGTAGCTTGTACTTGATCCAAACCAAGATGTAATGAATTCTTATTGGAAGCAAAACCAGCCTATTGAGTTTATTTAATGTTTACATGATTTTCTAGTAGACTTAGGGTATGAAGATCCAAATTACGGAAAGATCCATTATCCGGAAAACCCCAGGTCCCGAGCATTCTGGATAACAGGTCTCATACCTGTATTTAATAATATACAAGTATACCCCAAACACACAGATGAATACATGCCTTTAGAATAACAGTGATTGGTGGCATCTATTACTTCAAGGAAAGTAGATGTTCTGACTTCTATACCCATAATACTCAGGGGCGCTGCTGCCATGAGGCAAGTTGAGAAATTCGCCTCAGGCAGCCGCATGTTACCAGGGAGGACAAAATGCTGCTCCTGGTAACTTAAAGAGCTGAAAATATGATTTTTAAATTGTAATTTAGGCTCTTCTAGAGCAGTGAGCACTAATGGGCATCCAATAAGCCACCCAGAATTGCCCCTGAGCATGTTGGTTAAAGGGGGTAACATTCTTTATATGAAATTATTTGCATTATAGAAGTTTTTTATATCTAACCAATTGCATAAAGAGATTATGTTCATAGAGCATGACTTGTTAATTCAGATGTTAGCATTTGAGTGGTTAGTTGAGATCACAGGCAGTTGTTAGCTCCAACTGGCTCATGTCAACTTTAATTCCCTCTGAATTATTGAGTCATGATTCATGTAATAGTACTCAGGTCTTCATGACCAAGTTGTATTTAACCCAACAGTCAGTAAACATAATGGTGTGTAATTGACTCATAGGTATATTGCACACAATGCATTTTTTTTCCATGTAAGCCAGTATTAAAAAAGCAGATATGGACTAATATCAGCTTGAACGAATGTGCATTAAGAGTAGGAGTTGATTTTGGCAAGAAAATCCACTCTTGAGAATTTTTTGTCCAGAGTCCTCCCTGTGTGCGCAGTTACAGTCTGATTCCCCTCTGTTTTGGGTCATATCTGCCTTTCTAACAGTTTTTTAGCCTAAGGAGAAAACATGTTTTTTTGACTGAGATAATACTAAGCTGACTTTGCACCTGTTAGTATCATATCTATGTTATACAGGCATGGGACCTGTTATCCAGAATGCTCGGGACCTGGGGTCTTTCGTAATTTGGATCTCCATAGCTTACTAAAAAAATAATTTAAACATTAATTAAACCCAATAGCATTGTTTTTCCTCCAGTAAGGATATCTTATATGGAATCATTTAAAAGGTACTGTTTTATTATTAAAGAGCCTAGGGGTGACTGTCTTCCCCTAATTCAAAGATTTCGGGATAATGGATTCCATAGCTGTACTGTGTACCCAAATGGTCTAAGGAATTTTTTTCTCCTCACCTATTTGTTTTGAGTAAGAGCAGAAGCAGATTTCTTTGAACACTGATATTGGGCAGCAATGATGACTATGAAAACAAGGGCACATGTGTGTGTGTGTTAGTGCATTCCAAACCCTCTGACACTTGTAACTATATAATGTCCGTCATTTCCATAGCCACATCACAGCTGCCTGGAGCCTCCTCAGCTGCCTTTTCACAAAGCAACACTTTTACTCTGTACTGAGGCCAAGCACGAACAGTTGCTGTTATCATGTTTAAACAAATCTATATTTTGTAGAAACCCTTCCATTTTCTAATATTGGGGCATACGTGTAAGCAACATTTCCCAATGGTAGAAAAGAGCCAAAGAACATACCATTAAAGGGGTCTCGACAAATTAACGTCAAAGTTTAATTCAGATACAGGGGAATGTAATAAAAGCCACAAAGAGAAAAATAATTTGCCCCAAAAAGAATTAAAATTAACATCTCACAATGTAATATTTTTCCTTAAACTATTTTTGCTTTGCAACTTTTAAGTGTGCACTTTGAAGAAGTGCTTGAAGGTGTCGTAATCGTTCAGAGCAAACATAACAAACTTTTTTTTTTCTTATAAGAGCGTATTATTATTTTGACAAATCAACCAAAATACACTCACACTGATCACTTTTTATACTGATTAGAATTTTTTCTACATAAAGATTATTAAGTTGCTTTATTCTGGCAGGCCTTTCAAAGACAGGTGCATGAAAGCCTGACTCAGTTGGAGCTTATTAATAAACAGTACCGGAGACTTGCACGGGAGAATCGCACTGACTCTGCCTGTAAGCTCAAGCAGATGGTCAATGAAGGGAACCAGCGCTGGGATAACTTACAAAGAAGAGTCACATCTATTCTTCGAAGGCTCAAGGTGCGTATCAGGCAACTTGATAATTTAAATGTTTGCAAAAGAAAAGACAATCTCAGAAAATTCGATTTTCCTAAAAAGAAAACAAACACTTTTGATTTTTTTTTTTAAATCTGTGTGTGCCACAATATATGGTGCTTATATATTTAAACTATACAAACTATGCATCTATTTGTATTTTTCCAGCATTTTATTGGCCAGCGTGAAGAATTTGAGACTGCTCGAGATAGTTTCCTGGTATGGCTTACAGAGATGGATCTTCAGTTAACAAACATTGAACATTTTTCAGAATGTGATGTAGAAGAAAAAATAAAACAGCTTAAGGTAGGTAGTATGGCACCTCTCAAGTCTGACCAATGCCACTTTTGTTTACTTGAATGGAAAGTACTTTGAACAAGGCAAAATTTGACTTCTGTGTAAAAATGTTGCAAAAGTTGACTTCTGTGTTTAAAGGTTTAGAAGGGAGTTTAGCAATATGTAGGAATATAATAATGTATGGTTCATATTCAGCCTCAGACTGGCGATCTGTTCATTCTGAAAAATACCAGAAGGACTGCCATATAGTCACTATTGATTGGGCTTGTTGGGGTCTTTTCCTGTATAATTACTACAGAAAATGGATAACCAGCATATTAAGCACAAAATGTCAGTATAATCACTGTAGAAGAGGCCGATGAGCATTCCTTTAGCACCAGACATGCCAATAAGAGGAATGCAAAAAAGGACAGAATGAAAGTATTACCTCACCTACACTGCACAAGCAGAATGCCAACACCAATGTTCTTCTTCCCTAAGACCAACAATACTTGGCTGTGTCTCTGCCTCTCTCTACTTCCTGCATCTGAAAAAAAATCCTAGATGGTTGTGCGTATTCAAATGCAGTAAGCAGAGAGCTGTCTGGAAAGCACTGAAGAGGAGCCAAGCAACGCAGAACATTTACATTACAATCTGGGACAACGGGCATACCTCCCAACTGTGTGAAAAACGGTATAGTTGGGAGGTATGCCTACGTGCCATTGCACATGCCAGAAAGAGCACCCCTTGGCCAAAGAGCATTCGGAGTTAAGTGTTCAATGAGATTGAGTGTTCTGTACTTTGCATCTTTCCATGGATACAGTAACCATGGTTCAACTGATATAAGGAAATAGATCACAATATTACACAAGGGGTAGGTACAAGTGCATGATTTATGGCAAGGTGTGTGACACACTAATGGAGGCAATTTGTTTCTCTCCTTTGGGTGAATTTAAGTTTATTTTGATGCATCCATCTAGGATAGGTCATATTCTTTTAATTATTTTAGCTAAGATGTTACCAAAGGTTTTTAAATTAAGTGTATAGGGAGTACAGCCTGCATTTTGAATGAACAAAAATGACCATGTTCCAATCCAAGAGCTGTATTAAAGGTCACATTCTGTCAGTGCAGTGTGGATAGCTGGTATTATTGCTACCAGGACAAGACATTTCCTGTTCAGAAACAAATTACTGTCAGGGTCACCTTAGTGAGACAAAAATGTTTTGAGGAAAAAGCTTCTTTTCTACATATACTTGAAAGCTTTTTTTTGCTTTTGACAGGCATTTCAGCAGGAGATCTCCTTAAACAATAGCAAGATTGATCAAATTATAGCCCATGGTGAGCATCTTATTGAGAAGAGTGAGCCACTGGATGCAGCAGTCATTGAAGAAGAACTGGATGAGCTCAGGAGATATTGTTTGGAGGTCTTTGGTTGTGTTGAGCGTTATCACAAAAAGCTCATCCGCCTTCTGGTATGACATATAGCTCTTCATAATCTTTTCAAGTCAAATAAGTTTTAGTTAATCAAACTGTTCTTGGAAAGCCAGAAAAAAATAGCTTTAGCTCCATTTCCAAGGTATTCAAAATATTGAATATAAATAGCACTATCTATACTTATTGGCAAAATATCTTATGGGCTGTTTCTCACAGTGCAATTTTGTAGTCCTGTCTGGATGATTTTATTGTTAAGTGTCAGGTGAAAAATGCCTGGGTATTATAGCTATAAGAAATGTCATCTTTGTTTCACATTTTTTCTATAAATTCTTTCATAATTATTTCCATTATTTTCATTGTAGAGCTGGTAAGGGATTTCATATAGTTTTCATACTGTGTCATTGAGCCTTTCAGATAAAGGATTGCTAATTCTGCACTTTGAGGCACCTGTTCTGATTCTCAGTGTACATACTGTATATAGGGGCCTATTTATGATATTGGGTATATTGATTTAGGTGACAAAATGGTGTAAGAAGTGGTATCAAATTATTTTACTTATAATGCTGGCTGTTTCTGTAATCTGTTGTGATACCTGCAATTTTTCATTAAAAAGAACAATCTGTCCTGACCAATAGCCACAATTGTGGGCATGATTTTACACTGCCTCGGAGCTTGCATGAGCCATTACATCAATGGGAAACATTCACGTGGCAAGTACAATTGCAGAGAATATTGCTTTTAAAAAAAATACATGTAAAAGAGAACGTCACTTTTTACACAGCACCTTTTAACTCTGGAACTTTACTCAGAAAGTTACATGACTGCCTAAAATCAATGCACAACTTGTTAATTTCACTGGATTTTAAGTGAAATGGCTGCTTCAGACAACAGAGAACTGCTGCATTTTTTTTCAGAAAGGAGATATAATTTGTTAGATTACTAAAATACATTTCAGGCCCTTCTGGAAGCACAGTAAGTGACTATACATGTCTAGAAATAAATTGAATAATTTTCCCCAATGCTGTGTGCTTCTTCATTTTATCTATGACAGACTTTATCTATAACATATCTATAACATCTCTTTGATTCTATCACTTTTGAATCCTGTTTTTTTTTCTTTCTGTCATCTATTTTAAATAAAACATTTCTCCATGAGAGATGGCATTGGCCATTAACTATATTTGCTCCTTCCAGCTTACTGATGATGAGCATGACTTTTCTGATCGAGAGATGGATATGGATGACATAGCTGATCTGACCGATATCCCCTGGCACATAAAGACTTCGGGTGGCACACTTTCGCCACTGCCCTCCTCTAGCCCTTCATTGTCACTGGTTGTGCCCATGAGAAGTGAAAGATCAGGGCGTGACACACCTGCAAGTGTGGACTCAATCCCACTGGAATGGGACCATGACTACGATCTAAGTCGTGACCTGGAGACTGCTGTTTCTCAGGCACTTTGCACAGATGAAGAGGAACAGCAAGATAATAATTACTTCCATCAAGGAGCAGCTGGTATCACTGGTAATGCCCCCCTGTTTATTTATCTGGAACACTGCAGAATAATTTTCTGTTTAAAGTGAAGAGACATTTAGATTATTGGGTTCTGCATCAGTCATTTATTTGCTACTGTCCCAAGCTTATTCAGGTGATGCAAATTAATTAATACATGGTAGATACATTCTAATGGCCTGTACCGCACAACTACATGATCATAATCACTGGATGTGCTGGATTATTGATTAGTCCAATATATAGCCAATAAAACTATTTAAAAATCTTACATAAACTATCTGGAGTATTGCAACATTTTTATCCCTAATAATTTAATGTGGCTTATTGTAGGTGTTGCAGAAGGCCATGTCTGATAATAATAGTATACAATCCACTCCTACTAAGTTGATAACCTGTATATATTAATTGGGGTAGCACTTACAAAGAAGCTAACAAGGAGTATAGTGTGAGTGGATTGTGTCTGAACTATAAGTACTGCCTGCACAGAGCAGATTAAGTAGCGATTTTTAAAGATGACCTTCTTTTGGGGAAATGCATCCTGAAATGTATTATATATTTAACACTGTGCCATGCATAAAAAGCTACATAAAACTTGGTGATGCTATATACCCATTATTGGTTTTGCTGTAACTAAGAATGGTGATATGTCATGAAAAAGCAGCTAGTCAAATGCCTTTGTAAAGTTTTCTAAAACTTAATGACAATATATTTATCAAAAACTAATGCAGAACATAAGTCCTGTGAGTGCTTAGAAAGTACACTGTAGCAGTGAGGTAAAAAAAAAATTGTCGCAGAGCAACAAAACCCTGGTAAGATAACCTAGTTTACAAATACATATGAAAATTCTGCCAATGGGTCCCTGACATTTCTGGGTCTCCCAACAGTTGCAAAACTGTAATATCAATAGAACAAAAATACAGTGTTTGGTTATTCATTAAAACATAACAGGCTTTTCTGTGTTTGATTTAGTTACAAATATGCTATAAGCCAGGGGTCCCCAACCTTTTTTACACATGAGCCACATTCAGATATAAAAAGAGTTGAGGAGCAACGCAAGCATAAAAATGTTCCTGGGTGGTCCCAGATAAGGGCTGTGATTGGCTCTATGTGGTCTGGCCGCCAACAGGAGGCTCTGTTTGGCAGTACACCTGATTTTTATGCAGCAACCAAAACATGCCTCCAAGCCTGGAATTAAAAAATAAGCACCTGCTTTGAGGCCACTGGGAGCAACATCAAAGGGGTTGGCGAGCAACATGTTGCTCACAAGACACTGGTTGGGGATCACTGCTGCAAGCTATCAAACAGACATGATAGGGGGCTTTTACAGTATAATACTGTCATTGTTGCAGTAGTGGTTCAATCACTTTGTAAAACTACAAATGGAAATAATATTCCCTGTGCATGTTTTTGTTTCAGGGGAGTTAGGTTTAGAAACACAGATTCGCCAGCTAGACAAAGCACTGGAACTCAGTCGCTTCTATTTGCAACAAACAGAGAATGTTATTCGCAGCAGGACTCCCACTGGCCCTGAGCTAGAGTTAAGATATATGGGTTATGTAAGTATTGCTCTGACTGCAAATGTCAGGTGTTTTTTATTCCACTGTTTTGCAGAGAATGGAAACTAGGGAATTTCTTTATATGTTGTTTATTAACTACTCTATGCTACATGAATAAAATAAAATATTAATGTAGTAAATGGAATCCTTAATTCACCCTAGGGTAATTGCCACCCAGTACACAATATGAGAGTGGGCCCCATCTATATTAAGAACAATGACATTCAGCATTAGGAAATCATAGGGGCACATTTATTTCTCTTGAGTTATCAGGATAATTTGATTACAGAAAACACAAATGCTTTAACTAGTTCTCTCTCGGTTTCTGCAGTCTATTGCATTCTTTTTTTTTGTGCTATGGCTGTTCCTGACAAAGAATCATTCTTTGGAGAAGAACACACAACCATACACTGTATATATATTTATATACACACAGAGATGGAGGGAATAGGATTTCAGTGCAGGACCAATAATATTTTCCTTATATTCCTAGATGAAACTTCTTGGAGAATGTCAGGAAAATATAGACACTGTGAGGAGAGTAAGCGAGAAGCTGAAAGAAGAGGAAGAGAAGCTTTCTGGATTTATTAACTTGAACAGTACAGAGACACAATCATCGGGTAAGTTAAAATGAATGAATGTTTAAGGATATGAGGGTTCATGTCCAGATGCAAATGGAGGTTTTAAAACACTAACATTGACTCAAGATTTAGCTCCATATGATGAAATTCACAGAGTTGTTATCATTTAGTTGGAGTCATTTGATTTTTCCCTGGGCAGAAGTGCAAGAGCAATAAGGGCAAAACAGCTTGCCTGGTTGTGGCCTGTGTCCTCTCCTGCTCTCTAATTTAGTGGATAGTGGAAGGGGTGGTCACCCCCCAGCCCTCATGAATACAGAGTTGTTTAATGCAGACAGAGCTGTATACGTTGAGGCAACAATTCAGGAACAGATGACGGTAGTGTGCCAGTAGTGTCAAGTTTTTTGCACATTGCCTATCTCTCCGTAAGGGGGTTATTTATATAAGGTCACATTTGAATTTATGTTAAATTTTTTTATTCTAATACTGTAAATCCAAATTGATGGGAAGTTATTTATGAAAAAAACGTGAACATCTAATATTCATTGAATAGTCCCGACCCGAAAATTAAAATCGAATTCGAATTGAGTTTTCCTCCGAAAAAAAACTTGAATGTCAGAAAGGCAATTAACATATTCAAATGGTTCATTGGAGCTCTACCATTGACTTCACAGGTTTTAGGTGGCGAATATTCAAATTAGAACTGTTTCCAGGGTCGAGGTGTGATAAAGCTCACATTCAAATTTACATTCGAGTTGGTGCTTTTAAATTCAGATTTGTGAGTATTGACAAAAAAAATTTGAATTTGAATTTACCATTGGAACCTTAATAAATTTGCCCCTAAATGACCACAGCTACTTTGCTCTTATACACGCTTCTTTAAACATGTGTATACCCATTCAGCCTGCTCTTATGCATGGAATGCCAGTGAAGTAAAGAGCATAATGAATGCAAAGGTACCCTAAGCAGGTTGCTACACATCTAATGCTAATTGATGGTAATTGCATTCACTCACAAATGGAGTAAAGAAACATGTGGTGAAACTTATTTGCAAAGACTATTTTGCAGCTGCATTGGTGAATAAATAGCAAAGCATCCAATCACGATTCATGTTCTAAAATTGTTCTAAAGAAGGCTTTGTGCAGGAGTTTTCATTTACATAATGATTAATAGTTAGGTTTCTCGTCTGTTCTTTCAGGTGTTATTGAACGCTGGGAGTTAATTCAAACCCAGGCTCTAAACAAAGAGCTCAGAATGAAACAGAAACTCCAGCAGTGGCAACAGTTTATCTCTGACCTCAATAATGTATGGGATTGCCTGGCAGATACTGAGGAGGAATTGGAACAACTTAATCAGTTACATGTCAGCACTGACATCCAGGCCATAGAACAGAGAATCAAAAAGCTGAAGGTGAGTATCAGAATGATATGTTCTTCTTACAACTAATCATATGGTAAGTAGATATAATTAGGTGTTTTTGGATTGTGTGACATTTATAAAGATAAATAAACATCAGATTATTCCAGATAATGGCAGACAAGTAAAGAGTTAAGCTGCCCCTCTCACCATTCATCCATTTTTCACTCACCGGCAGACTGCCAGGTCCGGGGTAGGTGGTGTGACACTCACACTTCTTCTCCTTGGTGAGTGCCGGGCAGGGAGAAGCTGATGGTGATGCTGCACAGGGAGTTAGGATGTGCAAGGGAACCCCACTCTCACTTTCTCTTTGGCTGAGGCAGTTGGGCCAGAGAAAGGGTCCATGCGATTGGCTGAGCAGAAGTGTGTCACTATGAGGCAAATGGGAGAAGCCAGCGCAGGGACCAGGGATGGGGAAGAAGATGATGCTGCTCTCTAAAGCAGTGGAGAATGAAGGTGAGGACGTGATAGCGAGCGTGTGTTCTCCGGAAGTTGCATCTGTATTTCTATATTCAGAGAGCATTATAGCTCCGGTATGCAAAATCTTTGCATCCCACCTGGCGGGATGGAATTTAGTCAGAAAAAGAAGTGACGGGATGGCATCCCGTCACATCCCGCCCCAATTCCAGCACTGGTTAGTCTAAAATGTAATATATAATGTAATGTATAAAGGCTGGAGTGACTGGATGTCTAACATAATAGCCTGAACACTATATCCTGCTTTTCAGCTCTTAGATTATTTTGCCTAGAAGATGTGTTAAAGCTCACTCTATAAAAATCACCTTAAATCCTGTCTCTCTACATGCAGAATTTGTGCAAAAGGCAGTTATTTTGTTAGATTTTGTTTGTGATAGAATCAGTTATTTGAGTGGGCTCTAATTCATCTGCTAGGAAAGGAAGCCCCCCACCTATAAGATCTATAGGACCATTCATCAGACACCCAACTGCTGCATGAAGAGAGAATGAAGAGAAACAGATGCTAAGAGAGGGATAGTGAATATAAGCTTGATTCTTTCAGAAACAGTACAGAACAGTTTTTTATTGTATTTAGAAAGTTTCTTATTTCAGTATGATGAAGCTTATATTCAATTTTCATTTTCACAATAGTTCCCCTTTAAGGGGAGGGGGCATGGGACTTAAATGTTCAGTGATTTTGCAATTCACCCTTAACATACAGCTCAGATTCAAAAGCAAACAGTTATGACCCATGTGACCCACCCTCAAGTCACTGATTGGTTACTGCCTGGAAACCAATCATTTGAAACCAAGAGAGTAGTAGTTCTGGCTATTATGTTACACATCAAGTCACTCCAGCCTTTATATATTAAAGGAGAAGGAAACCCGATTGGTTACCAAGCAGTAACCAATCAGTGACTTGAGGGTGGGTCACATGGGTCATAACTGTTTGCTTTTGAATCTGAGCTGTATGTTTAATCTTTTGGCTAACTAATTATATTAGAAACATTTTTTATTGTGCACAGCCTATCTATTTACCCAGTTTTTATTTTTAAAACTGAACAAAAATCTGTCCATCCTTAAAGGAGAAGGAAAGCTCCAAGACAGTTTATTGCCAACAGATTAGCCACAATAGTGCAAGCTATAACACTATATTTATTCCTCAGAATTCTTTACCATACTCGAGTAAACAGCTCTAGACACTGTCTCTGTTTGTTTAGGATAGAAGCTGCCATATAAGCTTGGTGTGGCATCCCTTCCTGCCTGAGTCTCTCCCTGCTCACTTACAGCTCTGAGCTCAGATTACAGCGGGGATGGGAGGAGGGAGGGGGAGAGGAGCAAACTGAGCATGCTCAAGCCCTGACCTGGAGGTTTATGCTGAAAACAGCAAATAGCACATGGACCTTGCACTCTGAACATGGATCAGATATTATTTGCACAGATAGCATTCATAATTGGCTTGCAGTCAGTATTCACGCTGACCCTCAGAGCTTCTGTACTGCATGTAAACTGGCATGGCTTTTGCTCCAAGCACCACAAAAATAGAAACTGCTTGGCTTAAAACTTTTAACATATCCATGGTAGTTGTGAAAATCACTATCAATGTACAACAGTCAGAAGCCGCACTGTAAGGTATGACAGGCTGACCAATCAGGCACTGTTTTGAATGCATGGGTCTGATTGAGGTCCTGTGCCCTTATATCTAGTATAATACACAAAAGCCATGAATATCCTGTAAATTATATCCTTATAAACGGTGAGTTCTGATGTCATCAGTTATAAACGGTGATTTCTGATGTCATTTCTGTCACATGACTTGCTGAAATGTGTGTATTATAATAAATAAAGTACCCCCAGTTGTAAAATATGAGGATATTAGAAATTACCTCGGAGTTTCATGACCTGTATAAAAACACTCGGCCTTCGGCCTCGTGTTTTTATATGGTCATGAAACACCTCGGTAACTTATAATATCCTTATATTTTACAAGAGGGGGTACTTTATTCACTATATAATATATAATACAAAGAAGTTTTCTGAGCTTCATCATTCCAGTCCTTATTTTGCTCTTATATTTGTGGAAATCATTTGGCCAAGAGTTTAAATCAATAGCAAACATTCTTGAACATTTTAGAATGTTTTAAATTTCACAGGGACTTACTTTTTGTGACCAGGGAACCTGAGACCTTTACAGCACCACTGAATCTTGTCCAGTCACCTCATGTTTCTCCACTTGCTAAAACCTTTATTATTCATTTTCATATGACCACATGTAACTATAAATGTGCCTGTCTCTGCAAATGGAGGTCCTTTATTTATTATACTATCATATTGTTTTAATCAGATGTCCTGAGTGTTCTCTAAATACTTTGGCAAAACTTTGATTTCACTATTAAATGTTGGATTTTAAAGAGAAATAATAGTATGTTATGTGGTCTTAATTAATTAAAAATACATATTTGAGCTTAATATTGATACTAATTGTTTCCTCTGAAGAATTTAAATGTTTGGATTTTTTATTGACTAACCACAGTCACATGCCAGCAACTGACTCAATGGCATTGCTATGCTCATTAAACCCATAAAAACATATTTGTGTGTGTTCTGTCAGTTCACAGAACTGCTAAATGCCTTTTCCATAAACAGCAACCCTCTGTGTCTACTTATCCCATGTAGATTTCTGTATCTGGTGCCAGTTATAAGCACACATTTGGGGAAAATGTGCTTTTCTGCACATATCCAGAGCAATCACAAGGATGGAAGACACAACAGGAAGTACCCAGTTGGGCAATACTTTGTCCATAGGATTTTGTAGATGGAAACTAAACCTGTGAACAGGGACATATACAGTAGGAAAGTTTTGGGGGTTTTGTGCTGCTCTTTGTGGCAGGATGCCCCCTTATATTTAAGTCCATTAAATATATTTCTACATTATATGTTTCATTGTGTTATATTGTATCTGATTTTTTTATTTTTAAAAATGCTGGTCTTTTCCTTGTGTAACAGCAAATGAAGCGTGAGTTGCTAGAGTCTCAGCTGAAGGTGGCATCACTGCAAGACATGTCCTGTCAGCTTCTGGTGAATGCAGAGGGTAAGGATTGCCTTGAAGCCAAAGAGAAGGTGCATGTCATTGGTAACCACCTCAAGGTCCTCTTAAAAGAAGTAACTCGTCACATCAAAGATATAAAGAAAATATCAGCTGTCTCAAGCAATCAGTTGGTAAGTCATGCCTATACAATATAGGTCATGCGTTGTATACATTATAGTTACAGTACAGGTATGGGACCTGTTATCCAGAATGCTCAGGACCTGGGGTTTTCTAGATAATGGATATTTCCGTAATTTGGGTCTTCATGCCTTAAGTTTACTAGAAATTCATTTAAACCCAATAGGCTGGTTTTGCTTCCAATAAGGATGAATTATATCTTAGTTGGGATCAAGTACAAGCTACTGTTTTATTATTACAGAGAAAAAGGAAATCATTTTTAAAAATTTGGATTATTTGGATAAAATGGAGTTTATGGGAGACGGCCATTCCGTAATTCGGAGCTTTCTGGATATCGGGTTTCTGGATAAGGGATCCTATACCTGTATTTACTACTCCCTAAAAAAGTCACTTTGCCTTTTTAGCAGTCTAAAAAGCTTCATATCAAATTTTAAATCTTAAAATACAGGTAAGTAGATTTCTTTTTTTTAAAAAAAAAAGTAAGCATTTGGGACTTGGATTGACTTAATTTAATCCTACCTTAGTATGCTAAACCAAATGGCTCCAGGTTAGAGTCTACATAAAAGTAAAAACAAAAAGTAACACCAAACACAAAGATAAAATCTAACCATGGGGATCCTCTAGAGCGCTCTACACCAGGAACCAGAGAATATGCAATGGGCCTTTCTTACCTTCCAGCAACTTTGTATGGAAGAAGCACATCTACAAACCAGTAAATGCCTTTAATCCATTTATTTTTAGCATAAAATGTAGCACAATACCATGCAAAGTTGTTGTATACTATTTGACTTGGAAATGGGAAGGAAAGTGACTGCACCCTAAAGAGTCAAGTAAGTGGTGTGCAGAAGAGTTTTGTTCCTTTCTGACTTTCCCTTATCCTATCACCAATGTAGTGGGTATAATTTAACAGTTGAAAGGGGCCAACATGGACTCCCTTACTACATTCAGAGTAATCCTTTCAAAAAGAATTTGGCTAGAAATCCTGCAACATTTTTAGTTAAATGCCTATTTAGAAAAAAAAATGTTAAATAAATTAGTGGGGAGTAGACCTGATTGTACTAACTGAGGTAAACTCACATAAAAGCATAATTTCTGTTGTGCCCAGATTTTAAGAATGTGAGAGAAACTAAAACATGTCATTTAATACCTAGGAATTGACCTCATGGTCTTCAGCAGATGAATTGGACACTTCTGGATCCCTTAGTCCAGTCTCTGGAAGAAGCACTTCTAGCAGAGAGCGAACGGTAATATGGGCCTGGTATCATGGCAATCAGTTAAATGAGCAATTTAGAAAATTAGGTATAGGAAAACCTTCACGTGGTCCGGCTCAGGAAAGGCAGTTCACAAGTCCCAATGTCCTAAAAACACATTGCAGCATTCAATTTCTCCAGCTCCCCCAACATTTTCATCCTTGCATGTGTAAAGCAAAACAAAACAAATTACACCTCTTCCTTTTTTGATTAAGCCAAGATTATTTTCATCTTCTGCTCAATAGTTTTAATCGTTTTTTATGTGGTTGTGGAACTGAATTTCATTTGCACCTTAGACGAATAACATCTGTAATTTCTGACACCTATGAACTGTGTGACTCTCTTCATTCACTGTAGGTCCTAGTGGCAAAATGTCAGGGAAAACTGGCTTTTCAGAGGGCGCTTCTAGTTTTTGGATCAGTCTCTATAGTCACATGTTGGTCAATTTTATAATTATTCATATCTCGAAAAAACCTATATGGGATATTATTATTATTGAAAAACAGTAACATGTATAAACATTATAGTTTTCCTGTGCAGTTTCATACTTTGAAAGACCATAAATACCCATGTGCACATACATGTTCAGAAAAAGCTCTGAGAATAGCTTATGCACAGTGCACCACCTTGGAATACAGATGATGAGGAAGGAAACTGCCAGTTAGGTTCGGGTTGCATCAGGGCTTAAAGGGAATCTAAATCTAAAATCAGTGTTGAGCTTCTCTGAGCACTTTTGATATACTTATTTACCGTATATTCATTTTCTCTGCCCTGGGGCAAACTTCCTCCTTACCACTCTCTTAAAGTTACCCGGAGGAACTTTTTGCAGTCCCGCTGTCTGAGGCAAGATTGTCGCTTTGCCTCATGGTACCAGCTCCCCTGCCTATTTTTGGTGGTTTCTGAGATATTTGCATTTCTAGACTGTGAATGCCAGGCTTTTGGCTTACAGCTGACCTGTCACCCAGATATAAAAAGCTATATAATAAAAGTCCTTTTCAAATTAAACATGAAATCCAAATTCTTTTTTTTCATTAAAGCATTGATAGCTGTTGTAAACTCTTTTAAAAATCTCAGCTGTCAATCAAATATTGCCTGCCCCTCCAAGCAAGCAATTACTTTCACTTTCCATTCAGTACTTACTAGATGTCACTGCTCTCCCCATATTCCCCCTCTAGCTTAACCACTTGATTGTGTAACCAGTGCATAAGGATGAACATCAGGTCCCCCATTCTGGTGCACAAACAAGATTCTGAGATGATGCAAGGCTTGTCTTAATAACAGTGTCCACAAAATGGCTCCTGCCTGCTTGCTATAATTATGAATTCCCAGACTGAGGGAAACAAGATTCAAATAATTTATATAGTGTAATTAAAGTTTATTTTGCTTGACAAATGTGAAAAAAATAGGATTTGGAATATTTTTGGGTGACAGGTCCCCTTTAACTGTAAGTCAGCTACCCCAGGGTTTACTCAATCCATGAAGTCCATAGACAATACATAGATGGTTAGTGTTGCTGACACTCTGGGCCTGCTGGGAATACTTAATTATCAACATGCATTTATCAGTATAATTGGGAGCTGTCATACAGTTTTTTTGGGGAAGCTAAATTAACATATAGACTCCTAATAAACTTTGATCGCAGTGTTCCAATCATTATCATTCATAAAGGCATTTCTTCTTATGTTTTTTAAAATCCATTACCAGTCATCTTTATCATTCTTGTGACTAATACTTCGCAATATACAGGCCTGGATTATTAACCGTTGGGTAGATGAAGACGTTCCAATATATGTTTCATATATAATATGTTGATAGCATTACAGGAACAGAAAAGTACCTATTGCAGCTTGGGTGCTTAATTTATCTCTTGGTATCCAAACAACAGTGATCAAAAGAAAACAGATTTCAGGGGACATAAATCTCCATTCTTGACAAAGGGAAGTTTATATGTCTTGGAATAAATGGAATAAAAAGCATGGTGATTAAAATGAGTGTTGTATGGTTTTAATAACAAAATCACTATAATTGTTGTAAAGGTGATCACACTCATTACAAAACATAGCATGTGACACCTCTTCATTGCTAAGCCTGAACATTGAAAAGCCAGTTTTCCTATCTCCTGGGTATTGATCACCTCATATGATTTTTATTTTCCTTTGCTGCACTTTTTTGTCATTTTTTTTTCTTTCATCAGTAGCTTGTCTTTATTTGCTTGGACTGAATATTCTTCATTCTTTACCCCCTGTTCATTGCAAACAGCGACGGGGCAAATATAGTGTCTCACATCCTGGACCCTCTGTCAACAACCCACCTAGCAGGTACCTTATTCTGCATTCTATTCTAGAATACAAAGGGGATGATAGAAATAACCCTTTTTGTGTGACTTTGGATAGATCCAAAATCAGCACAATGCACAGTTATGTTTTAAAAATACAATAACGCTACACTCTACCTCTACCACATACATTTACAGTTACTGATGCCTGATATTTATTTTGTGCAAACTTTAAAGATTGACATTTTTATCTCCTTTATTTCTAGACTGCAGTTAAATTTAGGACCTACTCTATTCATTGGAGTAGACACATGGGGGCAAATTCACTAGCCTGCAGAGTTTTGCTAGCGCCGCACTTCGACGCTAAAATCCGAAGTTGCGCTCAGGGAAGCGAAAGGTAGTGAAGTTACGCTAGCGTTAATTCGTCAAGCAAAGCGAAGTTACGTTATCAATGCCTAATTTGCATACGGCGCCAAGTTAAAGTTGAATGGACGTATATGTGGCAGCAAATACATTACACTACACAAGCCCAGGAAAACTTCATAAAATTAAATAGAGTTGTTATTTTGCCCTATACATGTGCCCACTGTATTGTTTAGGTGCCATATGTTAGGAAATGTAGGGGGGAAGGAGGGTACCCCCAAAAACATTTACGATCTTTTTCAGCCTATCACCCTTAAAAAAAGAAGACGCCAGCATTTTTTGGGACTTAGAAAAAATTTCAATCCCTATCTACTTCACCTGGTCTGAGGTGGCGAAGGCAAGTCTGGCGCAAGAGGTAACGTTCAGTAAAATGTGCAAGTTAGTTAATTAGCGTAGTTACATCCCCTCGCCATAGCGCAACTTCACCTGGCGTAAGGGTGCGAAGTAGCGCTAGAGTAGGTCCACTTCGCTAGCGATTTTACGCCACCGCCCCTTAGTAAATCGGCGAAGTAACAAAATGACGTCACGCTGACAAATTTCCGCTAGCGTTAGGCGCTTCGTGCTTTAGTGAATTTGCCCCATGGTCTCTGAGTAGACTACCAGCCTCTTCACTTTGTTCCTTCTATTCAGTGTCAGAAATAATCAGGGTTATTCTCGGGTTTGGTGATCAGGTGGTGATCTCTTCTTGCTAACCTCACTAATCTTTACTAACATGACTGCTTCCATTTCCTGCACACATCTCTCTGACCACTAGAGTGCAGACTTGCAGCTTTAGCTTTTTGCATTTCTTTTCTTTATGTTATGGGAAATTTGGAATCGCTTCTGTTTTTACATTTTTGTGTTCTTTAATCGCATTTTCTGTTAGCCTATTCCCCAACTCTACACCTTTGTTAGGTGATAGATACACTATTGACATATTAGGGTGCCCTGTGCCCCATTGTATTTCAGCTTGTTCTCTAAGTTGTTTACAATATACCAATTCGGTCATACTGCCTGTACTGGTCACATGTAATATTTTGATATAAACAACTTGTGATCCCAAACCCTTGAGCACAAATCCAGACTACATTTATTATAATACTTTTAAGGCTGCTGCAAAAATATAGAAAACAAATAGTCTTGCACGTGAGATTGTTAGGTGTTATACTCAGTAATTCCAGTTTTAGGGACAACTATATTGTCAATGAGAATTCTTAAGTTTAAGAGAATGTTTTCACAGCCTGAACACAGAGACTAGAGAAAACATGTGTTCTTTATTGTTGGTTCATGAAAAATAAATACAAATATTATAAATAATATAAATATAAATACTTTAGAATTATATTTTTTGCATAGTCTGTTTAGAAGCAAACTCTAAACCATACAGAAAGTTTGATATATCTGCTACAGAGTCAAAAACCTGGTTACTACTTTCACAATTTAAAAAATGTTCTGCCATAAGGCTACACTGCTCCAGTCCACTGCTTCAATCTCTAACATACTTGGATTTGATCTAAACTAAGACATAAGATAAAATATTCTGGCTAAGAAAATGGCATAGCTGTGGCCCATCCAGGCATGTCTAGCTTTTTGCTGCCTTACTAATATGATGTTCATTAAAGTCCAGATAGGGGAATTGGGTAGAGGCTCTGGCCTAGCCACTCGCCAGTGAAATAGTCAAAAATCAATGGAAAGCCAATACCTTGTCTGCTACAAACGGGTGAATCCCAAACTTTATTCCATGGTGCTCACAACACTTCAATGTTCAAACGTTTCGGGACCGCATGGCCCTTCCTCAGTGACAATTAGCATAAGAGATTGTACAACTTTTATAGGCAAAACTAGTGTGACCCCTAGTGGTGGTCATCTCAAATGTGCATATAAAAACATTAACCATTTAATAAACATATTGTTAATAACATACATGTGTACATCATATTATATAATGCAAAATATGTGCTATTATTTTATCTTTGCCAATAAAGAATTCAAGTAAATAACTATCTTGATCTGACAACGCATATAAAGTGCTTCATATATTTGTAAAGTGCTTCATGTTCCACCTGTAATAAATACAATAAAATCCAATCAATACAAAATAGTTAAAAATAGTTACTCAATGACTGAAAAAAAGAATCAGGAGGGTATGAGGGATGTTTCTACCTTATTTGAAAAACGCGGAGTTCTACTTTGATGCTGCATATGATAACATGTTTTGCAGCATCAAAGTAGAACTCCGCACTTTTCAAATAAGGTAGAAACATCCCTCATACCCTCCTGATTCTTTTTTTCACTCTATATGCGTTGTGAGATCAAGAAAGTTATTTACTTGAATTCTTTATTGGCAAAGATAAAATAATAGCACATATTTTGCATTATATAATATGATGTACACATGTATGTTCTTAACAATATGTTTATTAAATGGTTAATGTTTTTATATGTACATTTGAGATGACCACCACTAGGGGTCACACTAGTTTTGCCTATAAAAGTTGTACAATCTCTTATGCTAATTGTCACTGAGGAAGGGCCATGCGGTCCCGAAATGTTTGAACATTGAAGTGTTGTGAGCACCGTGGAATAAAGTTTGGGATTCACCCGTTTGTAGCAGACAAGGTATTGGCTTTCCATTTATTTTTTACTAATATTATGGACAGTTTAATGGGCCAGTACTTTTACATTATATGTCTTCAGATCATATCCCATAAAGGCAGGTACTCTAGAGGTTGGCTTAGTAACACTGAAAGAATTCAAATGGGTGGAACACTGAAGTATGCCAAAACATTAGGTTTGGTTATGTTTTTCAACTTATTTGGCATCATCTTAATACCTATAGTAGACTACATTAAGATTTTAAGACAGAAAGGAAAAATGGTTGATTCTGGTTTTAGCGCCGGGGGGGGGGGATATTTAGAATTTTATTTCTGCAACAGGTTGCCCCTCAATCAATTCTTTTCAGCATATTAAAGTTAATTTGGTAACCAGCAGGTTTAGTGACATGTATTTGAGCATGTTTGATTGAGACCAACATGGAAATAAAAGCATTGAGCTATCACCGCCTTTTCAGCTCATCTTTCGCACTGCTAAACATCCAGTCTTAACAGCTTTGCAGCTTTCAGCAAGGTCCACTCTCTAATAACATTGCAGCAGCATCCTTTCTTTCCACCAGCACTGTTGATTAACACATCATTTCGCAGTACTGCACAATATTTAATTTGTCATTCAGACAAGCATGGAATACAAACGAACTTCAATTGAATAGAGAACTTAATCAAAAGCACAAGCCAGACAGGTTGCGTTTGATGTCAGCTGCGGCAGTAACTGATAAAACAGTACAGGCTGTCACTGTGTTCCTTATTATTGGAAATGCTTCTGATCATAGTATGCTGTGTTTGATCTTGCACTGGATCAGTAGCCTCTAAAAAACTAAAGATTTAAGAACAGACAAATATAAATAAGGAGGGTTTCCTGGCTATTTTTAATACTTAAGTACATTTATTGCGTGGTTTGTTGGTTGTGTGATTTCTACTTCAGAATGTAAGTAGGAAAACATTAACTTTTTGGGCATAATTTAGGAAAAGTTTTATAGTTTTTTTTTTTAATTGAGTTGATTTCCCCAGTTGTGTTGATGCTCATATCTATATGTTGTGATTAGTTGTATGGTATTCTATGGTTATTCAGTTTGTTTTTATTCTTGTGGTTCTTGAATCATTTACAATTTTGTTCTGCAGTTCTCCTGTTTGGAATTTAAACTTTTCTGGTTACTGGGGTCCCATTTACCCACTTATCCTTGGAAGGTAAATAGGAGAGGCCCTAAAAAGACAGATACTTTTTTGATACTGTATATCTATATTAAAATTAGGTTGCTGTACATGAAAAGATCTACATGTTTGGTGAGGTTACCAAATAAGTGGATTTTTGCCCAATTTTGCCACCAAGATGGTGGGTAAAATCTGACCAATTTAATCATTTTGTCCCCTGGTCAATGAGCAGATGACAGTAGTGCAGACTCATCAGTAGAGGACCAATGGTATTTTTAAACCCTACTCTATAAATATCTATCTCATCTGAAACAAGATTTTTATACTCATACATGAACCAAGAAACTACTGCCTTAGTCTGGAGTAGATGAGTTGTCAGTTGTTGTCAAAGTTGGCCTGTGTATAGCTAGCTTTAAGACTATAAATCGTTTCCCAGAAAGACATATGGCTATTAGAAGACATTTTGATTACAATCATGTTGTCTGCCCTGATTTTTTTCATAGTATCTTCCAGATAAATCCAATGTATTTCATGGAAAGTAACAAGACACACTCACCAATATATCTTATAATACAGGTTGTGGGAACTGTTATCCAGAATGCTCAGGACCTGTGTCTTTTTGCATAAGGCAGCTTTCCATAATTTGGATCTTCATGCCTTAAGTCTGCTAAAATTAAACCCAATAGGATTGTTTTGACTCCAGTCCATAGACGACTTTTAAAAAAATATATTTTTTTTTTTTTGAAAAAGGAGTCCGTGGAAGATGGCCTTTCCATAATTCAGAGCTTTCTGGATAATGGGTTTCTGGATAATGGATACCATACCTGCATAGTATAGAGCAGTGGTCCCCAACCTTTTTTTACCTGTGAGCCACATTCAAATGTAAAAAGAGTTGGGGAGCAACACAAGCATGAAAAAGTCCCTTAGGGTGCCAAATAAGGGCTGTGATTGGCTATTTGGTAGCCCCTATGTGGACTGGCAGCCTACAAGAGGCTTTACTTGGCACATTACTTTGTTTTTATGCAATTAAAACTTGCTTTCAAGCTCTGAATTCAAAAATAAGCACCTCCTTTGAGGACCCTGAGAGCAACATCCAAGGGGTTGGAGAGCAACATGTTGCTCGCGAGCTACTGGTTGGGGATCACTGGTATAGAGTATGACTAGTATAAACTAGTACAACAGCCATTATAAAGTGTGGCTAGTTGTGTATTGTTAAAATATACAACCCCATACTAATTTTATTATTCATTTTGGCATTTTCCCCATTGGTCATTTGGTGGAGGTGCCTTCATTTCAGAAATAGTCTGCATGATGTAAAAGTGTTCTTTATTGCTGTGCAGCTTATCAGTATAAAGCATTGCAAAACAACCTTTATGAGATGCTCTTTTCAGTAAATTGCTAAACTTCATAACTTCACTTACCAGCAGGTTATAATCTAATCTTGAAACACAATCTTTAAGAAACAAAGCAGATTGCTTTAAGCACCTCACCCAAATTTACAAAGCATAAATATTACCCATTTGATAAAGTGCTTCGTCGTTTTAGTACTTACTGAAATGGTAAGCCTTAGTAGCCTTAGTAGAAGCGCTCCAGCCTGGATAACCAATCAGCACAGACTAGCCTTGTCTGCCTTCTGTAATTTACAGTGTTAAATCATAGTCACCAACTGTGCTTTAGCATTTTTACGGTTATAGATGACCTTTATTTATTACAGGGTATTCAACTTAAAAATGATAATCACACTTTTTATTTTGAAATAAAGTGGTCAGGCAGACTGGCCAAAGGAGTGTTTACTTGTGTCTTTAAATGAACTTTGAAAATTTTCATATAAAAAAAAAGAAGAAAATAAATACATGAACTGTTGAACTGTTATAGAGGATTTTTGATAGAATATCTTTAAGAACTAAACCTATAGCTTTAGTAGGTGTTTGCCGGCAACATTACACTCTTATGTAACTGACAGTTTGGTGTATACATACCCAGACTTTTAATATTGGCCAGATACTTAACCAGCAGTGGTGTATTAATAAATAAACTGGAAATAGATAATTAAACTGTAGTAAAAGTTGTTAATAGAATTTATGTTGGCATTATTGCCCAAATTTAATACAGGTATGTAAAAGGCTGTACCTTGAACATCATCCCAACTAACATAATGAACCATTTTTGGAGGCAAACAGTGCTTTTGGGCATTTTGATATTTAAATGATTTTTAGAAGATTTAAGGCATGAAGATTCAAATTATGGAAAGATCCCTTATCCAGCAAACCACAGGTTCCAAGCATTCTGGATAACAGTTCTCATAGCTGTATAGAGTACTATTAATTAGAACTGTAATTTAGAGCAGCCATAAAAGAACACATATGATGACCATGATGAATTCCTTTAAAAAATGTCATTGCTGGTTGCTATTGGTTAAAACTCCAGAGCAAAATATACCCTTAGTTTGGTGAAATCAACTATTTAAACTGCTCTAAAACTATCCAATAGCATTTTTGGATAGTTTGAGGAAACCTTCCACCAGCATAGTCCAAACTTGCCAAAAAAATATTATGCCAAGGTGCTACAAGAATAGACACAAAACCACACATTTTTCATGCACTTTGATCAGTGTCTGGCCATACATCAGTCAGAGCACTTATGGTACATTATAATATTGTATGGGTATAAAACATGTTATCCACAATGCTTGAGATCTTGGGTTTTCCAGATAAGGGTCTGTAATTTGTATCAGCATACCTTGAGTCTACTAAAATAGCATTTAAACATTAAATACACCCAACAGGGTTATTTTGTCTCCAATAAGGATTAATAATATCTTAGATAGGATCAGATACAATGTACTGTTTTATTACTAAAGAGAAAAAAGAAATCATGGATGTGGATTATTTAGTTAAATTGGAGTCTATGGGAAATGGTCATCTTCTAATGTGGAGCTTCTGGCTGTCATACCTGTAGTGACCAATGCTCTAGTAAGCATATCCACCAGCATGGAAAGCCGTGTCAGACTGGGACACCAGGGGCCCACCTAAAAACCTTTGACCAGGGGCCCACTGTATATTTGTAGATAACCCCTGTCCTCTCTGTATTGCTGTATTGCAGCCTGGACTTATCATGTATTGCAGACAGAGATGTGCTTGTCTGACAGGCTTAATAAGTGTCTAGGCACTGTGTGTTCCCTTTTGTTCTTATTTGATCCAGATGAACAGTTCTATGTAATGTCTGTGTAGAAGGTAGTTTCATTAAGAAACCCTCTCTGCTGTTACACATAACTTTACGAATTTGATACTAATTTCTATATAGATAGAAGGAAAATATTGCTCTGAATCACTGAATTATTAGTTAATGCCTAAATGTGCTTTTGTGGCTGCGACTCTAGAATGTTGTATCGTCCCTGTGTCTACTGTGGAGATAGGTCAGGTGTAGAGGCAAATAGTGTATAGAAACGGTTGTCTTTTTGTGTGTGTGTGTGTGAAGAGTTTGCTGTTTGCATAAGGTAAGAATAGATTTTAAGGAGCAGATTTATCAAGAGTCAAAATAAAAATTCCAAGTAAAAAAATTCATATTTTGAGCTATTTTTGTGTACTTCAACTAGGGATTAGTCCAAATTCGATTCGAAATTTGAAAAAAGTTCTAAAATTCGAATACCGAAATTTATCTTGTACTGTCTCTTTAAACTTCGACTTTGACTATTCACCATCTAAAACCTGCCGAACTGCTGTTTTAGCCTCCTAGAACCAATATGGAGTCCATTGGTGGACTTTGAAAAATCAAATTTTTTATTTGAAAACACTTTGAAACAAATTTGATCTTACTTCGATTTGAACGATCGAATACAGCCTATTCACCCGCAGAAAAAGGTTATTTTATTTTTTTTAATAAATTTTGGTTTGTCTTTTTTTATTAGAATTTTGAAGTTATGAGAGTTCAAAAAAACTCCCTTAATAAATCTGCCCCTAAATCAATATTCCCTTTATGAGCAAGACTTCAGCATATAACGTTTGTATGTGCATATACAGATTCTGTCAGATAATACACACTAAATACCGATTCAGTGCAACATCAACTCTGCTATGCACAATTTATTTTGAGAAATTCAGCATACTTATACTGCTTCATAAATTATAACTGAACCATTTAAAACTGGGCTCATTTATCACTGGGCAGTAAATTCTGGCAACAATCACCTTTTTTCTTTGCATGAATAAAGCTAATTGCTCGTTGCTATGGATTACTGACCAGTTGCAAATTTGCCCCCTGCAGACAAATGAGCCATACAATATCCTGTGATTTGCAGAATTCATATCATTTTCCTCCTAAAATAAAACTGTATATTGGTATTTTTCCTGAAATGTTCAAAATAACGTAGGGCACAGAGTGTTTAAAAGATTTTTATGACAAACTACGTAAAACCATTTTGTAAATCTAAAAGCACTCTTACTAGATTAGGGGGCAGATTTATCAAGGGTCGAATTTCAAGGTGATAAATACTTCGAAATTCGATCCTTGAATTTAAATACTTTTTCCACCGAATTTGGCCATCGTACGATTGAAGTAAAATCATTCGATCGACCGATTAAATTGTTCGAATCGAACGTTCCGACCGATTTTTTTGGCAACGATTTTCTTTGATGTGTAAAGACTAATGGTCTAGAAGGTCCCTATAGGCTAACATAGCACTTTGGCAGGCTTAATTTGGCGAAGTATTGAAGTCGAAGTTTTTTTAAAGAGACAGTACTTAGATTATCGAATGGTCGAATATTCGAGCGATTTTACTTCGAATCGAATTCGAAGTCAAAGTCGTAGTAGCCTATTCGATGGTTGAAGTATCCAAAAAATTACTTCGAAATTCGAACTTTTTTAATATCAAAAATTCACTTGAACCTTAGTAAATCTGCCCCTAAATCAAGGGATTTTATTGGGGCTGCAATGTGAGCTCTGCTGCTTTGGCGAGGAAGAACTAAACCATTCTGAGATCTCCATACATATGGAGGCCTGTTTAACAAAATTCAAATTTTCTGAATTTTAGATTTTTTTTCTTAAATCGAATAAACTTAAAACTCAACCAGATTCAAATGCTTGCTTATTTATTAAAAAATTTGAGCCTATACAACTCTATCAAATTAAATAAAAATCAGTTGTGTCTACAAAAGAAAATTAGAAAATCTTGAATGGGAAAAAAGGCTTACATTTTGTCTTGGATGACTTCTACATGAACTTACAGCTTGAAGATGGCTAATTTTTTAAATTTGAACTTTTTGTGCTTGATAAATCTCTAAAATTCGGGTTTTTAACATTCTGGTTTGAATTTGTGAGTTTTATCTCCAAAAAACTCCCCTACAATTTGAACTTCTAGAAGATGCCAATGGCAAATTCGAGTTTTGAAATTCTGATTCAGATTTGTGAGTCTTAGCTCAAATAAAGCTCAAATTGTGATAGACTTTGAAATCGGACATTGATAAATCAGTCGCATACTGTCCAAAATTCAGTGTTAGCTATGAAAATAAATCTTACATTGAAATGAATAAGTTGGCTGCTGGTAATATACTGATACTGACTAAACAGTGACAGCCATTAATATGTATGGCACATCATGAAAGTTCCTTCTAATTATCATACTGTAGGTTTGTATGCTGTATTTGCAAAATAAAATGTAACTTTACAATACAAGTGGCACAGACAAAAAAAAGATATAGAAATGATATTAACAATATATTGACAAATTATTTCCTTTCCTGACATTTATTTTCTCCAGTTTATCTATCAGATCCAAAGAAGATGGCTCAAGTTCCTACTATTCTGAGGCCAACGTGGCTCAACGACACCAGCCCTTTCTCCTACGGGTGTTTCGAGCTGCTCTGTTACTTCAGCTTCTCCTACTGTTGTTAATTGGGCTTGCCTGCCTGGTGCCAATGACAGTAGAAGATTACAGCTGCACTCTCTCAAACAATTTTGCACATTCTTTTCACCCAATGCTCCATTATACCAACGGACCACCTCCTATATGACATTTTTCCTTAATACGGACACTGAAAACACTCAGAAACAGTTAGGGGCAAATTTATCAAAGGTCGAGGTGAATTTTCTTATGAAAAAAAATAGAATTTCGAGCTATTTTTTTGTGTACTTCGACTAGGGAATAGTCCAAATTTTATTTGAATTTGAAAAAAATTTGAATATCGAAATTTATCATGTACTGTCTCTTTAAAAATTAAATTTCGACCATTCGCTGTTTAAGCCTATGGGGGACCTCCTAGAACCCATTTGGAGTCAGCTGGTGGACTTTGAAAAATCGAAGGCTTTTTTAGGAAAAACTTTGAATCAAATTAGATTGAATGCGCTATTCCTTCAATTCGTACAAATCAATTTCGGCCAAATACGGACCTATTCGATGAAAAAATGGACCTATTTGACCAAAAAAAACCTTTGACTTAATTTCGTTTGGTCTTTTTAAATTCGAATCTCAAAGTTTTTTCAATTCGAAATTCAACCCTTGATAAATATGCCCCTTACTATTGTTAGCTTCCTATTGCACTCAATCCCCCATATGTAATAAAAGGCACTGTTTGTCCAGGAGCAGTAACCTATAGCAACCAATAAGATGTTTGCTTTTAAACAGGTGACCAGTAAATTCTACCTGCTGATTGGTTCCTATGGGTTACTGCTCCTGGGCAAACTTAGTGCCTTTTATTACATAAACCCCTTGTGGCAGCTTTATATGTGTACTTACAATGGCTGAAAGGCCGCAATCCTAACAAAGTGACAAATGACACAATTGACACAATTATGAACTCTACTGGAAAAGAAAAAGTCGTTATTTTTCTATCGTCGCTGTTTGAGCTCTGAGTGAAACCTATGCCAAAGTATGATGTTTATTTCATGTTATCACTACAGACTCTAACGAGCTGTAAGCTAATCCTCGACAAGAGTGCTATCAGTATTTGAGAAGAGCCGTCAAGGCAATTATTATATTTTAGAAACTTGTAATATAAAATTTTAAAGAACTTTTATGGAAAATATTTTTTTACTTACTTTTTTTTTAATTTTTTGTCTGTTTTTCAGGCGTTAAAGAGCAGGAACTAATTCTAACGTCTGCTTTAAAATATATTTAAGGTGTAAAAATATAAAAGCACTTTTTTAAACGAAACTCAATGTCAGAAATTAAATTGTAATGTATTAGATAGGGATGTAGCGAACTGTTCGCCCGCGAACTAGTTCGCGCGAACTTCGACCGTTCGCGTCCGCCGAATGTTCGCGAACGTTTGGGAACGTTCGCATTTTGAGTTCGTGTTCGATCGTTCGACCATTCGACCATTCGAATTCCTTCGACCGCTAAAAATCTAACGATTTCCATTCGTTCGAACGATTGTAAGCATTCGATCGAATGAAAATCATTCGATCGAATGGCTTCGATCGTTCGATTCGAATGAAAATCCTTCGATCGAACGATTAAAATCCTTCGATCGTTCGAATCGAACGATTTTAGCGGGTGTTCGAAGTTCGCAAACGTTCGCATTTTTTGCCGGTGTTCGCGAACGGCGTTCGCGAACACCAAATCGGCAGTTCGCTACATCCCTAGTATTAGAGTTCTAAAAAAAGATTATCAAATGCTGAGTTGTGAGAGCATATTTATTTATGTACAGTTTTCTAAGCTCAGTTGTGTTTGTATTGATTTCTTGCAAATATTGATATTCTAAAATACATGTGTTTCAGATGTTTATTCTACTTGAAGGAGAACCGAGGGGTATATTTACTAACATTTAAATTTCTATATTATTTTTAGCAAAGAACCTAGCTTGGGTGAGACGGGCTTTTACACTTTATAAAACTTGAATTTTTGGCGGAATTAAAATTTGATTTGTAAAAATAATATAACATAATGTCTTCTGAAAACAGAAGGTATTAACTTTCCTCATGCTATATATATAGTACTGCCTTAATACCAAAAATGAGAGTTTAACTCTCACATACAGCAGAGTCCAAAGGAACTCAAAGGAGTGATTTGCATATCTCTGCCCATAATGTCTTATGTGAGAGTTAAACTCTCTTTTTTTGGTATTAATACAGTGCTATGTATATGGCACGAGGCAATTAAATACCTTCTGTTTTCAGAAGTCCTTATGTTATAATATTTTTACAAATCGAATTTTAATTCCTCCAAAAATTCAAGTTTTATAAAGTGTAAAAATCATTAAAATGGATAATTTCTTATCAAATATTATCTAATTGGTGTATATAGTACATATATGTAAATAATGTTCTTTCACCTTGAAATGTACTATGTGATCACCAGGTTCTAACTGTAACATGAAGAATTTTGGTAAAAAAAATCAGTTTAATCTATTGAGTGGCTGATGTAATCTTGCATGCTTGCATGCCCTTGGTTGTCTAGAGCAAGAACAATGGATTTAAGTACTAAAAATTGTAGTGTTTTAATATGAGAATATCTAATGACAGGATATTAGAAAATTAAATTTTGTCCTGGTATTCATTATGTGATATATTTGTATAGAGACCAGTGAGGTTCAGAGGCATAGTTTGCCTTTAAAGATGATCCTTCATGCCCAAATCCATTTGCTGTTGGATTAGGAGAGTAGTTATTATGAATAATGCAAATCGTTTTCATAAAATACCTTCCTTTCTCTATTGTTCCCTCTGCTCTGAGAGCTGCCATGGTAGGCCTAGCTGCAACTGGTGTCTGTTCTTTTGCCATTCCTCCTCGGTACAGCTTTGATAAAGCCACCCTTGAAAGCATGTAGCCTTTAAGAATGTTAGCCTCAGTTGCCATTAAAGGAGAATGAAAGCTTAACTACAGAAGTAGGGCAAACGTGTTGTACATTATGTTTTGGGCTTCTGTACCAGCCCAAGGAAACGACAGCCCTTTAGCAGTAAAGATCTGTATCTCTGAAGATGCCCCAGCCAGTGCCTGACTGGGACACCAGGGGCCCACCAAAAAACTTAGACCAGGGGACCACCAAAAGTTTTTTAGACCAGGGGCCCACTCTCTAGTACTATTTTCTTCCTCTCCTCTCTCAACCTCTATTCACCTAGTCTCTTTTCTTTACATACTATAATCTATTATTCCACGTATTTAGCCACTTTGTTCTCATAGAAATAGGGAATGGCCATGAAATTAGCCAAAAGTTTAGCAGCCTGAGGGCCCACTGACCCCTGGTCCCACCGGGAGTTTTCCTGGTATCCCGGTGGGCCAGTCCGACACTGGCCCCAGCACATGCTCTGTGCTGCTGTCACTTACTGATCTTAAGGACCGTCTCACAATATACAGTACACATAGAATATAAATATCACAATATAAAGCTGATTAGTAATTAATACAGATAATTACTACATGACAGAACAGAAACCAGTGCAACTAGCATTAGAATTTAATAATCCTGTAGGATCATCTTATATTAAAGGCCAACCATATTTTCTGCTTGATAATTTGAGACAATCCCTAACCTTAGCTTCTCAACAGCTGCTCAGAGCCCACTGATTATGTAAGTATCGCAGACACTTTCCAAGATGGTGATCCCCTGTGACTCGTTTGAAGTTCTGAATCATTGCTGTTTTTGAGAAGCTGAAACTTTAGGCTGGTGCAATAAGTACAGTATATAAAATATGGAATTTTTAGCCATATTCTTTTTTTATGGGTTAGTTCTCCTTTAATGTATATGTACACCCACACAGAATATGTATTTTTGGTTAAACAAAAACCCAATCACTGGTTAAACAGGCATGGGACCTGTTATCCAGAATGATCTGGAACTTAGGCTTTCTGGATAAGGGTATCTTTTCGAAATTTAGATCTCCATATATTGAATAAAAGCTCATATGTAAACCCTGCTTCCTGCAAATAAACCATTTTCATAATAATATAATTTTTTAACTAACACGTGCCATTGGGTAATCATACATAGAAAATTGCCATTTTAAAAAATAAGGGCCATCCCTTGGATCCCAGGATTCACAGTGCAAACAAACAAACTATACACGTTAGGTCACATGAGCCAATTAACAGACAGTTCTGTCTTTTGCTTCCACACTTCTTCCTATAATAGTTGTAGTATTTCTGCTCAGGTGATCTCTGAGGCAGCACACAGAAATGGGGATTCAAGGCAAGAGAGGTAAAAGGGTAATATTTACTTAAATATATATATACCAGTTTGGTAAGATTCTTTAATATGCCACTTAATTTGATATAAACTGTTGCTAAAGTATTCATTTTGAGGGTATAGTTTTTCTTTAAAGGAATTGTTCAATGTAAAAATAAAAACTGGGTAAATATTATTATTATTATTATTATTATTATTATTAATAACATGTATTTATATAGCGCCAACATATTTCGTAGCGCTGTAAAGTAATGTGTTTATACAACTAAATCTTGAATTACATACATAGAACATATGGAGTTACATACATCACAATCAATACAAGGATATGAGGAAGGCCCTGTGCAGAAAGAGCTTACAATCTAAAGGGAAGGGAATAATACACAAGGTGTGGGAGTGGGCAAGATCAGAATTAAGTGGGTGAGAGATGTGGTACTGTATGTGGTGTTGCATTTAGTAGTTAAGAGTGAGGGTAGGCTTCTCTAAATAAGTGCGTTTTAAGAGATTTCTTGAAAGCAGAAAGGTTGGGAGAAAGTCGGACAGACCGTGGGAGAGAATTCCAGAGGAGGGGTGTGGCCCTTGCAAAGTCTTGAATGCGAGCATGTGAGGAGGTAATGAGATAAGAGTTGAGTAGCAGGTCAGTAGAGGAGTGTAGTAAGCGGTTTGGTGAGTATATAGAGATGAGTTCAGAGATGTAGGGTGGGGCAGAGTTATGAAGGGTTTTGAATGTCAGGGTCATTAATTTGAATTTAATTCTGAAGAGTAATGGAAGCTAGTGCAGGGATTAGCAGAATGGCATGGAGGAGGAGCGGTTGCTGAGGTGTATGAGCCTCACGACAGTGTTAATTATGGACTGGAGAGGTGACAGTCTCTGGTGGGGAAGGCCAATTAAAAGTGAGTTACAGTACTCTAGACGTGATATGACGAGAGACTGAATAAGAATTTTAGCAGCATCTTGGGTGATAAATGATCGTATTTTGGATATGTTCCTTAGGTGGAAGTGACATGCTTTAATAAGTGAGGAGTGAATGACAGGATTTAGGATAACCCCAAGGCACCGGGCCTGGGGAGATGGGGTGATAGTGGAATTGTTAGCTATGATGGATACTTCCGGGATGTTACTGGTAGTTGGAGGAAAGAGAACCATTTCCGTTTTAGAGAGGTTTAATTTAAGGTAGCGTTGCGACATCCAAGTAGAGATAGCAGACAGGCAGGAGGAGACCCGAGTTAGCAATTCTGGGTTGAGATCAGGAGAGGAGAGATAGATCTGAGTATCGTCAGCATAGAGGTGGTAGTGGAAACCATACGAGCTGATTCATTTGCCGAGGGAGGAAGTATAGAGGCAGTATAATAACGGTCCCAGGACAGAGACTTGAGGAACCCCAACAGAAATAGGTAGAGGAGAAGATGCTACTGCGTTGTAGGAGACACTGAAGGAACAATTGGTGAGGTAAGAAAAGAACCAGGACAGGGCTGTGTCACGAAGGCCAAGCGAATGGAGGGACTGGAGAAGGAGAGGGTTATCTACAGTGTCAAATGCAGTTGAGAGATCAAGCAGTATTAGTAGTGAGAAATGATTGTTGGCTTTAGCTGTTAAAAGGTCATTAGTTAGCCGGGTCAGAGCAGTTTCAGTGGAGTGTTGTGGTTTAAAACCAGATTCTAGGGGGTCCAGCAGGTTATTTTCAAAGAGTGTTAGTCGGTTTGTTGACTAGGCGCTCAAGTAGTTTAGAGATGAAAGGTAGCAGAGAGATAGGTTGGAGGTTGTCAAGATTGGAGGGATCAAGAGAGGGTTTTTTTGGGGGTGACAAGAGCATGTTTTAGTTGAGAAGGAAACAGTCCAGTTGAGAGCGAGAGATTAAATAGATGAGTTAAGGCTTTAATTAGACATGGATTGGTATTGCGGAGAAGTTTTGAAGGAATAGGATCAAGCGGGCAGGTGGTAAAGTGAGAAGAGGCCAAAAGTTTTGAGACTTCCTCATCAGTCACAGGGGTGAAGGAGCACAGGATATACTGGGGAGTGTGGAGGGAGGGTGGTTGAAGCCTAGGGGGGTTGAGTAGTGTAATGTCCCTTCTGGTGTCAATTTTGTTTTTGAAGTGCTCAGCGATATCTTGAGCAGAGACTGATGTGCACGGAGGGGGTGGAGAAGGGGAAAGGAGAGTGTTAAAGGTGGAGAAAACTTGTGCAGGTTTTTTAGAAAGGGAGTTAATGAGTGAAGTAAAGTATGTTTGCCTTGGGAAAGGCTGGTGTTATACGACAATTGTCTGCCGCTCGGTTTTGGAATTCAGATAGTTTGCTTATAAACAATTGCGTTCTCGTGTGTGTTGCTTGGATTGCTAAAGAGTAGTTTAAGTTCACCGTGACTCTACAATGCTAAATGAAATTGCAAAAATATATTCATTAGGCATCATTGATATACAAAAATGTCGATCTCCTATTCAAATTCAGTGCAGTCTCAGCATTATTCCTCTATGTAAACATGATCAAGACGCATATATCAATAAATTACATTTGAAAAGAATTGCAAATGAACGAATAACATTTTTTGGAACAGCCATGAAATGCATAAAGGTAGAGATTTAATAAGTTACCTGCCTGCAATAATGAAAGCCTCATACCAACTAACAGAACCTTTGCATATCACTGCCACTGGCACTTTTATGAGTTTCTCCCACCATGAAACACTATTTTAAGGTCAGGTTATGCGACCTTAAACAATAATGTCATAGTATTTGTGTCACAGGATCATTTTCTCCACTTCAACATTATGAATTATTTTCTGTTGATCAGTGACAAAACCCTGAATTTAATCCATTATATATAATATACTGTATATATCTCAGAAGACCTAATGGGAGCATCAGATGCAGATGAGAACAGAGATCTTGCTGAAAGGAGGGTACATAGGTTGCACAGCCTTCTCCTGATGCCTTTCCACCTGGATTCCTAGGGACATTAAGGACTCAAGAAAGGTTGCTGGAAGAACATCGCTCTCTTTGGTAAGCCCAACTTGAATGAAACTGGCTATAAAAGCGAGATTATTCCACTGGGTATCACCTACGCAGTGTCTGAATTTAGTACAATATTCCTCCATAAACCTTCTACTCTGCTATAGATTGTGAATATCAGAATCGGTAGAAGCACAGTGATCAGGGACATCATAGAGTAAGCCCATGACCTTAAAAATGCTTCCAATGTGGTTCTTGCAGGGTCAGAGGCAGATAAAAATAGCCCAAATTTTGGGATCCACCAAAAGGAGTGAGATTGTAAATTTAATTTTGGTCTCTTATAATGCAAAAGCACATGGTAATAAATGTTTACAATGCCCTTGGAATGCCAAAAAGTCCCTTCGATCCTCAGAAAGTAATTTAGGAAAGGATACCTTTGGTTCTGGTAGGCGAATGGCAGGAAAATTAAAAGGTCCTGTAGGTGTGGTGGTAGGCACTGTTAGAGAAGCTGGTGGTGCCTGCTGCATGACATCCAACCCAGCACTGGATGGACTGGACTTTCTTGTTCTTACAAACACTGCAGATGATTAGAGAATAACATTTTTGCAGCAACCGGAGGTGCAGAGGCTCTTTCGGCATCCATGGCCTGGGAGTAAATGGTTTCTGGACTAGGCATGCACTTCTGCCTATAACAGCCATCACTGGCTTCAGCCTGGCCCTCAGCTGCCACCAGGTCTTACTGCATGATAATCCTGGTACTCCCAAAGAGGTAAGCAAGGAAGCCAAATATTAAAGGAGCCAGTAAGCACAAAATTAAACAAAGTCAGATAGGCTGGGTCAGAGTCAGAAAACGACTATACAATCATGAGGCAAACTGAGAAACAGAAACAACCCGAGATCAGAACCAGGAATATATATAAAGGGATAGGACCAGGGAAGTAGGAAGCAGAGACCAGGGAACAGCAGCAGGAATCAAGATTCAGAGCACCAAGGAACAAGCAAGGTTGATCAATTATGGGCACTAAGTGAGCTCAGAGTTGGGGATTTGATAGTTTTGGTTTGGTATTTTATAGGTAGATTAGCAACATCTGAATTATGATTATTGATTAACACAGCTTTGAAGGAGGGGTCTAACAGTCTGCTCAAATAGATTAGTGGAATCACACAGTGCATCGTAAGATACAGATTTTCATTTTGAAGCCAGGCAAAAGGTTACAATGTCAGGGATTGGAAAATCACAGATATGACCAGTGGCAGGCCAGGCTGGTTGGGCACCCTAGGCAAACTTGCAGTCGCGTTGCCTTCAACCCCTTGACACATGCAAACAGGCGCGCACAGGTGTGAACTGACATGCACAGTCTCACTAAAGGTCCAGGGAACTGCACAGCATGAGTGTGGAGACAGGGAACCAGACTAGGGGTAAGCAGTAGTTGTGCCTGTCGCCCACAAGCTTTGTGGCCTAGCCTCTTCTGACTACCCCTAGTTCCAGACCTTGGTATGACACAGGCCAATTAGCAAACCCTTCAGTGAATTTAATGTAAATGTGTCACTAATATAAGTGTAGGCTACCCATGGGGTAAATCCCCTACAGCTCAGAAAGTTACTGTCACTTAGGTTTTTTGGGAGGGAAGTATTTGTTATTGGCCATGGGGTGTTGTGACAAGACAATGGGCTGCTGGGGAGCAGAAGGCTCCAGTCGAGAACAAGGTTTTAGTTACTGATAGTTAAAGCTCCTGCATAGTACAATTCAAGGGTGTAAAGGTAGCCATACATGGCCAAGAAAAGCTGCAGAAGGACCAAAGTCGGCAGCTTAACATGCTTATATATGGGGCCATTCAACAGGCCTACCTGTCTGGCTGAATATCAGTCATATGTCGATGAGGCAGGTTTGAAAATTCCATTGGAACTAGAACCGAATTGACTTCTTGATGTGGTCCTCATCCCAATTGCTTGTATCCCACTCATTGTGATACAATAGTTTAGCCCTTGGCCACAACAAAGTGGGGCATATCTGGGAAAGTGCTGCTCCTATGGCAAAATCAAGGTCGATATATTGGGGATGGATTGCTCATTTGGCACCCTTTCAGTGTATGGCCACCTGAAAGAGGTTGTTCCCCTTTAGATTAACTTTTAGGAGCACATTTACTAAGGGTCGAATTTTGAAGTGCTAAAACTTCGATAGTCAAAGTTTTTTTGTTTTTTTTTAATCTAGCTGTTTTCGATTGAATTAAAGTCGTTCGATCGATCGAACGATCGAACGAATTTTAAAAAAAAAACTTTGACTTCTAAAAACTATGGGTTCTAGGAGGTCCCCATAGGCTAACATAGCAATTCGGCAGGTTTAAGGTGGCGAAGTGTCGAATTCAACGTTTTTTAAAGAGACAGTACTTAGATTTTCGAATGGTCGAATATTCAAAGTTTTTTCAATTCAAATCAAATTTTGGCCTATTCGATGGTCGAAGTACCAAAAAATTACTTAGAAATTCAAAGTTATTGAATTTGAAAATTCACTTCGAATTCACTTCGACCCTTAGTAAATGTGCCCCTTAATGTGACAATTTGCAATTGTTTTTTATTATTTATTATTTATGTGTTTTCATTTATTTACCTTTTTATGCAGCAGCAACTTTTTCATGCAGCAGCATATGCAGTCACCATATAGTGTGAATTCATGTTTATATGAGTATACACGCTATATGGTGACGTCACAAGGGAGATTTGGCGCCAGATTGAGCACTTAAAAGGGGTGGTTTGTTTGTATTTTTCACTTCCTGAAGGTGGCTTGAGTACGGAGCCGAAATGTTGAAATAAACATATATTATTTTCTACACTTTGATCAAGTCCTGTGAGTGTGGTTCTTTTTTGAATTTCTATATGACACATTTAACCAGCACCCAGGCAGTGACTACCGGAGGATTTTTGAGTGCACCGGTATTTAGTTGAAAAAAAAAAGAATAAAAAAAAAAAAATATATATATATATATATATATATATACCGTAATAATATATAAAGATATAAATACATATATATATATATATATATATATATATATATATATATATATATATATATATATATACCTGTATATATATATGAAGATACAAATGCAGGGTGGCAGCACTCCAAGGATTTTGCAACAAGATAAGGTGTCAATTAAAGCCGGTTTATTAATCCGACGTTTCAGTTCCGTACAGGAACTTTCTTCCTGTACGGAACTGAAACGTTGGATTAATAAACCTGCTTTAATTGACACTTTATCTTGTTGCAAAATCCTTGGAGTGCTGCCACCCTGCATTTGTATCCATTTTTATTTGGACTAGCACCCAGGTTGAGCCTTTGTTTTTCGGAGTGCGGAACATGTGCATTATTGTGTATATATATATATATATATATATATATATATATATATATATATATATATATATATATATATATATATATATATATATATATATATATATATATATATATATATATATATATATATACTCAAAAACTTGCTTGAAGCCGGCAGAGCACGTATAAAGGTTGTGTGCCTGGGTGCAAAAAGCAAACAATAAGATAGCTGTCCCAAATAAGGCATGCACTCACAGGTCTTATCCAAGGTGAAAAAATGGTGTTCATTCAGCAAAAAACTTCTAACGTTTCGGCTACCCTCTAGCCTTTCTCCCCCCTGTAGGAGAGGGGGTGATCGGGTTTTGGCATTAAAAAGGGCTGAAGTAAAGTGGATAGATGGATTGAATACCCTGTCTCCACAGGGTTCTGTTCTTAAAAAATAAGTTGGTTTATATGAAAAGGTCTGGCATGTATATATTTAGATAAATATTGGTTACTATGAGTAAGCGCTAGCAACTAGAGGGTGGGGAGGTGTGTCCGCTTGTGCGCTGGTCCGTCTCTGAAAAGAAGATGCATCATCACGTTGATCCGACGCTTCTCTTCCACTGCACAGGAGGATGAACTGAAAGATGGAGTCTTTGGTGTTTCTGGACATGCTACACGCTTCAGAAAGGGAAAAGACATTCCCGAAACGTCGCGTGAGTGTTGATATGTGACATTAACTGCGGACTCTGTACAGATAAGTTGCCATTTCTTCCATGGAACTTTTCACAATTTTTTATACATGTGAATAAATGATACGCTTTATCGAAGGAGTGTGACTGGGCTGGATTGTATATATTATGAAATTGCGGCGTTACTCACCGCATTCAGGTCTGCACAGTAATGAATATATTCTGACTTAATCCATATGATTGGTGCATCACATATTCTGGATTATTTATATATTTATATATATATATATATATATATATATATATATATATATATATATATATACATACATATATATTAAGAAATAAAGCTATATTAAGATATTAAAATATAAAAAGATGGGATATATATAAGATATTAATATATAAAAATATATATTAAGATATACAGTAATTAATCCTTATTGGAAACAATACCAGCTTATTGGGTTTATAAAAACCACGAAAACCTCTAAGGCAATACTTAGCCAGGTAAAAGATGTCAAAGTGCTATAGAAGTCAATGGGTGTTTCACTGAACCTATGGGACCATTTTTAAACCAGGATTTAAGTGGTTTTCGGATTTTTTCCGCTACGAATTATCTGAAAAGTTTGTTGAAAATGTTAAGAGGTTTTCATGATATTCATTTTTTTTTTGGAACGTAATGTATCAGTATTTGCAGATGACACTAAAATATCCAGTCCAATTGATTCCATCCAGGATGTGGCATCATTGCAACACGATCTTGACTAACTGGCAATCTGGGCAGCTAAGTGGCAAATGAGATTCAATGTTAATAAATGTAAAGTCATGCACCTGGGATGTAAAAATATCCAAGCCACTTATACCCTTAATGGGACTGCACTAGGCAAATCCATTATGGAAAAGGACCTTGGAGTCCTTGTAGATGATAAACTTGGCTGTAGCAAGCAATGCCAGTCGGCAGCATCAAGGGCAAATAAGATCTTGAGCTGCATTAAAAGGGCCATTGATTCACGGCAGGAAGAGGTCATTCTTCCACTGTATAGAGCACTGGTAAGGCCCCATCTAGAATATGCCGTACAATTTTGGTCTCCATCACTCAAACAGGACATTATTGTATTAGAGAAGGTCCAGAGAAGGGCAACTAAGCTGGTAAAAGGTATGGAAAATCTTAGCTATGAGGAAAGACTGGCCAAATTGGCGATGTTCACACTGGAGAAGAGGCGCTTAAGGGGTGATATGATAACTATGTATAAATATATAAGGGGATCATATAATTATCTCTCTAATGCTTTATTTACCAGTAGGTCTTTCCAGCTGACACAAGGTCATCCATTCCGATTAGAAGAAAAGAAGTTCCGCCTAAATATTTGGAAGGGGCTTTTTACAGTGAGAGCTGTGAAGATGTGGAATTCTCTCCCTGAATCAATTGGATGGCTTCTTAGCAAGTGAGGGAATACAGGGAATGGAACATAGCTCATATTACAAGTTGATCCAGGGACTTGTCCGATTGCCATTTTGGAGTCAGAAAGGAATTTCTTACCCCTCTGAGGGAAAATTGGAGAGGCTTCAGATGGGGTTTTTTTTCCTCTGGATCAACTGGCAGTTAGGCAGGTTAAAAAAAGTTAAAAGGTTGAACTTGATGGACGTGTGTCTTTTTTCAACCTAGCTTACTATGAGTCCTAGGTACAATAAAAGCAAGAATGTAAGGAGGAATGTCCCTCCTACAGTAAATATGACTGTGCGATCATCCTACCAAGCTTTTTTTAATACTGAATCGTGTGCACTCTGCATTACTATATTGATATTTGCTGGAGTGGCAACAAGTTCCGTAAGAAGTTACAGAGAAACACATTAGAATCTTAGACACAACAAGGCAGCCCTGTACTCTCTTGTGCACTCCAATGAGGCAATCTGCACCTCTTACCAGAATTTCTAATCCAGCATAAGGTGCAGAGTGGAGCAAAGACCCGGAGACAAGTGCTTAAAGACTGAGCGCTAAGGGGCACAATCTTACTTCCCTTAATGCCCTAACACATGCTTTAATGAATAACACCTTTTGTATTGTAAAGACATTGCCCATTGGTTTAGAATAACTCACATCTGAAATATTTGCTGTAGACTGTAATTACAAACAACAAGACATTTTCCATTCTACCCCACCATTTTGTAGTAACATAATTGAGCGATAATTGTGCAAAATCCTACCAATTGCATTAAAAAATGCAAAACATCTTTTGACTTTATGTGATCCTAAATAACTTTTAATCATTCTTTACTTTTACCTTGCATTCACTGTATCACAAAAAAAGACTCTGCAGGACTCATGAGACAATACGGTAACATTTTGTAATTTATAGGTTCTTTTTGAAATTTCAGATACTTTTTTCTAAGACAAAAAAAAAATTATTTTACAAAATCCCTTCACAAATGTGAACATGAAACATGCAAAATAGATCACCTAAAACACAAAAGATGGCTATTGCACAATGTTAATATTATTATGGCACAGTTCATGTACGCACTCACATCTTGGCCACACTGCAATATAGTAATTATATAGTATACATTTGTCTGCATCCAATACAGAGATTTAGTTATAAACATGATGGGGCAGATTTATCAAGGATCAAATAGAAAATTCCAATTTTTGAATTCGAATTTCAAGTTTATTTTAGTGTAATTCGACTAGGGAATAGTCCAAATCAGATTTGGACTATTCAAATCGAATTTGGACTATTCCCTAGTCGAACTACACTAAAATAAACTCTAAATTCGAATTTAAAATTCAATTTGACCCTTGATAAATCTGCCCCTAAAACTTTTCCATCCAAAAGCTGCCAAGGTCATGCAGAAGTCAATGGGAGCTGCCCCTAGCAAATTTTAAATACTTTGAGGTTTTACAAATTTTACAGTTTTTTTTCATTTGTAAATGCACAAAAAAAATGAAGTTAACAATGTTTTTGGGGTTTTTTGTATTCGTATTCTGATTCATTCCACGTTTTTATATGTTCATGCTTTTTATATTCAGATCTTTTTAATAAATATGTAGACATTTGTGTTTTTTCAAAATGTGAGTTTAGTTATGGCTTATTCGAATTTTGATAAATAGGCCTCTATATAAATTAAAAACAAAGTCTGCATGATGTTTTAAAGCAAATAAATAGAGATGTACATGATTCTTCAAATATGTAGGAAAACATAGTCTGCCTCTGACTATAGAATTAATTATTCTATAAAGGGGTGTTGGGAATGCTTCCCATGACTTAAAGATGATTTCCTTTCAATCTGTGGAATTTTATATGTCTGTGTACAAAATATACATTTATAATACACAGTATGTCCTTATAAAAGGTGTTAGTGATGTAATTTGTAATCAGTGCTGTGGTGAGTAATGGTGGTGAGTAGTAGTGGTGGTGATGTAATTTCTGTCACATGACTCACTGAAACTTGTGTATTATAATAAATAAAGTACACCCCGTTGCAAAATATGAGGAAAGTTAGAAGTTACCTCGGAGTTCCATGACCTGGAACTTCGGCCTCGTGTTTTTATATGGTCAAAACTCCTCCGGTACTTATAATATTCATATAATTTACAGTAAAGAGTACATTATTCACTATGTATTTAGTTCAGATTTATATTTATGCATTTATTCATCGGCCCAAATGAATAAGCTTTCCGATGCCAAAAAGGAGATTATATTTCCCTTTAATGTTCCTGGGCCACGTTATTCTAGAAGTAGTTTAGAAATTGCAGTAAATCAGTACAAATAATTACAATGAAACAGTACTTTTGGCAGAAAATGAAAGACTAGTAATATTTAATTGTTAAGAATGATGTTCTAAGTATGTCAAAATAAAGGGGTCATTTCAGCTACCAACAAGCACCATTAAATAACTGTTTTTTTCTTTTCATTAGGAGTAAGAAAATAACAAACAAATCATGAGCCATTTGTATTCATTTGTATATTTGTCACTGTTAAGTACTGAGTGAAAATCTCAATGATACAATAATTGACAGATAATACAGTGGCAAGAAGGTTTATAAAAAAAATTCAAATCTAAACTACATGCAATATTTTCCTTCCATACTTTGTATGCAGCATTTATATTCAGCAGGGGGAAATGACAGTGAAAATGTTAAATATGACATCAGTTGGTCAGCTCAGAAGATGTGCTTTACACAACTCCTAAAGCAATGAATGCACTCAAAAGTTAGAGAAAAGTCTAATACTAATAGAAAGAATTGTTTGTCATAAATGACAAGTGTATCTAAATGAAAGTGTTGCACCAATAATATGCATACTGATCTTCTTATACAAAAAGGGCATTATCTCAAGGGATGAAAACATAATTTGTCCCCTTTATAAGTCCCTGGTAAGGCCTCATCTGGAGTATGCAGTGCAGTTTTGAGCTCCATTGCGTAAGAGGGATATAAATGAGCTGGAGAGAGTGCAGAGACGTCTAAGTAAACTGGTTAAAAGGGAGGATGATTTATGGTCATTTATGGCATAATGATGGCTCTAAGATGTATGAGATAAAGGGTTTCCTATTACTTTAAAATTAATTTATTGTGAAAAATCTTTCAAGTCTTCATTTTTATTTATACAGTATATTTATTTGATTCTAATTTTTTTCTATTCTGTCTTTCTCCAGTTAGAAATTGAAATTGAAAATTCCATCCAAGAAAAGTGGATTCATTGCAAGGTTAGATTTCTATTGTTATTACATTTTTTTATAATTAGGGGCAGATTTATCAAGGGTCGAAGTGAAAATTCGAAGTAAGGAAATCCAAATTTCAAGCTATTTTTGTGTACTTTGACTAGGGAATAGTCCAAATTTGATTACAATTTGAAAGAAATTCGAAAATTCGAATATCAAAATTTATCATGTACTGTCTCTTTAAAACTTCGACCATTAGCCATCTAAAACCTGCCGGATTGCTGTTTTAGCCTATGGGGACCTCCTAGAACCTGAAAAGCAAGAAAACACCGGCACAGCATGGGTTGCTTCTAGCAGGGAGACCCCTTGCTCATTTATTGTCTCCCTGCTAGAAGCAACCCATGCTGTGCCGGTGTTTTCTTGCTTTTCATGTGGATCTTGAGGTTGCCAAACGCCTCCTTCATTGAGCACCTGGGTTTCGCGATTAGGAAGGCCAGGGTGTGCTAGGGTAATTTTCTTTTCGACCTAGAACCTATTTGGAGTGGTTCAAATCAAAACAAGATCCTATTCGATCTAATTTGATTTGAAGTATTTTGAAAAAAAAACTTTGATTTTTCAAAGTCCACCAATTGACTTCAAATAGATTCTTGAAAGTCCCCATCGGCTAAAACAGCAATTTGGCAGATTTTGGATGGCGAATGGCTGAAGTCAAAGTTTTAAAGAGACAGTACATGATAAATTTCAATATCCGAATTTTCAAATTTTTTTCAAATTCAAATCGAATTTGGACTATTCCCTAGTTGAAGTAAGCAAAAATAGCTCAAACTTTGAATTTTTTTACTTTGAATTTTCAATTCAACCCTTGATAAATCTGCCCCCAAGTATTTCTATTGGCATGCATTAAATAGAAGGTCAAATTTCAAGTTTATGGGGAGTTTCTAAAAAACCCCATCTACTCCCATAAACTCAAAATTTTTAAAAAAAATGACCAATCGAAATTTATTTAAAAAAAATGATTTTTTTAATAAAAAAAACAGGTAAATAGGATCGAGCTGCAAATTAGAAAATTGAATTTTGAAATTTATCATGTACTGTTCTTTTAAGAATTCAAATTCAACTATTCGCCATCTAAAACCTGCTAAATTGGTGTTTTAGCCTATGGGCTACATTTTTTTTAATTTTTTTTGGCGAAAAAACTCAAATCTTATTCGATTCAAATTTGATTCGAGTTTGCATGTCGATCCTATTCACCCAAATTTAAAAAATTCTAAATTCAACCCTTGATAAATATGCCCCTTAATGATTTTTCCTTTTTGAAAAACAGTTGAGATTTTACAGCCTCATTAAAAAGAATTTGCATCACAGTTGAATGTGATGAATGGCAATAACATTTAAAGCATTCAAGTTTCTCCTTCAAAATGCTAGTGACTAAGGAAGAAATGTGATTGCTTGTTTTTTATTGCAAATTTTTTTTTTGCAGTTTTATTTTCTTAAACTCAAAAATGAATATAGAGGGCTTCAAAAAGTTAATATAAAATATTAACATCCCCTTTAATTTTCAAACCCATATTTTGGAAAAAGTGGTTTGAGGGCAAAACGTTTGCAGAATTATCCATACCCAGCATTATTTTCACATTTGGTGGATAAAGAAAGCATTTACATGGTATACATACTATGGTTCCACGATCCCCCACATTCAATGCAGATTTTATTTGAAATGATATTCTGTAACAGCAATTACATTCACGTTACATGTTCACATTTATGGCACATTTCTGGGCAGTCACAATTATGTGACATTGAAATGACTCAACCTAAAGGCATATTCAGGTAATTATGTTTGGTTCTGGTGTACTACAGGCAGCAGAATGTGTAGTGCCACAGCATTTGTCCAAGTCTAAATATGGTTATTATGCTGTACATTCTGTACATTTCGGGCAGATTTATCCAGGGTCGAATTGGAAATTCCAATTTTTTAAATTTTAGTTTATTTTAGTGTAATTCGACTAGGGATCGATTCGAGTTTAAAAAAAATGTGAAATTCGAACTTCAAAATTTATCATGTACTGTCCCTTTAAGAATTCAAATTTGACTATTCACCATCTAAAACCTGCCAAATTTCGTGTTTTAGACATTGCAAAATAGTTTTTCTCTTTGCGACTTTAAGTACATTCCCCCTATATCTTTAGTAAAGTGTCTGTAACACATTAAAAATGAATTAATAGGAATTTTTGGAGTTATGTGACCTACAACAGCCTATACCCAACCTGCTGGTCTGTGCACTTATAATAGTAACCCTTTGCTATAACTACAGGGCTAGCTTTTTTCTTATTATTCCATACTTCATACCCCCCAAGATTTCTGAATACGATAGCCCTAACTCCAGCATGTGTATACAATAATCTATAGTGTGGAGGAAAGTTTATAACTTAATCTGAGTAAAGGCACCGGTGCTGCTTTTGATCTGCCCTTAATATTTAGTGAATGATTAATTCATGTTTGAGATTATGTTTTGTCATAATTTGTGGCAATAATGTAACCCTAACCCCATGGATTTGAGTACAATGGGACCCCCACCCCTGTGTCTCCAACCACACCTGCACCCTTACCTATAACACCTTACCTAAAATGCAGTTTACATCAAAGTGTGATTTCTCCAGAATTTCCCATAGGAAGTCAGACCCTGGTGCAACAACCAGATAGTTTCACCAATGCTGTGTGGCAATTGCATTTTTTAAAAATACATTTCTATAACCTGCTGTGTTTTAGAAGGTGAGATTTTTTTTTACAGTTTGCATTGAGAAAAATGCAATCAGCAAAAAAATGTGGTTACTGGGAAATAAAACAGTGGCATAAAAACATTTTTGATTGTGATTTTGTTTTGCCATAAATTGTGCTAAAATATAATCATAGAGATTAACAGAGTAACCTGTTTTATTGTAGCTTATTTAAAAACACTTGTATTTCACCTAATTTAACCCACTGAAGGCCATTTCTTCTACCTTTAGTGCCATCAGAAATAGGCACAAATATAAACTTGGGAAACTGGCACTTGAATATACAGTACTCCCTAGTTCAGGGATCCCCAACCTTTTGAACCTGTGAGCAACATTCAGAGTTAAAAGGAGTTGGGAAGCAACACTAGCATAAAAAATGTTTTGGGGTGCCAAATAAATTCTGTGATTGGCTAGCATGTGAATTGTCATCCTACATTGAGGCTCTGTTTGGTAGTGCACCTAGTTTTTATACAACCAAAATGTGCCCCTAAGCCTGGAATTCAAAAATAAACTCCTGCTTTGAGGCAACTGGGAGCAACATCCAAGGAGTTGGAGAACAACATGTTGCTCACAAGCTACTGGTTTGGGATCACTGCCCTAGTTATACCCTCCCGCGCCATAGTGCCACCTTTAATTACTACCAGGTAAACTCTCGTAACAAATGTGCAAAACTACAATGTCAATTTCATCCCATGTGAGGGAGGGAGTATATATATATATATATATATATATATATATATATATATATATATATATATATATATATATATATATATATATATATTTTATATATATACAATGTGCTGTTGTACTTATTATATTTTTTAACAGGACATTGCCCTGAAAATTAGTGCAATTAAAATATCTACTTTCTGTGTTTTAGGGGGTTATTTATCAAGGTCCGAATTTATCTCAATATCGGCTGCTACAAACTCCGATCTAAGCCGCTCGGGTTTTTAATGCTTATTTATTATTAAATTTTCCCGAAAATTACCTTTGCGGGAAAACTCAGATTTTCACTATTTTTTTGTGAATTTTCACCCGAAAGCTCCGAAAACATTGTGAAATTGCCAGAAACCCCCGACACAACCAAAAATCAATGGGACTGTTCCCATTGACTTTTATGCAACCTCGACAGGTTTGAGATGCCGTGTTTTTATATTCGGGCTTTTTAGCCCTCGGGGTTTAATAAATTCCGAAAAAATTGAGATTTTTAAAAAAAATTCTAACACAAAAAATCAAAACTTTTTCAGATTTTGGGGATTTCTAGGTATTCGGAGTTTAGTAAATAACCCCCTAAGACTTACAATCTAACAAATCAAAGACTGGTGCCGGTGCATGCATACCATATTTGGTAACAGAATGAGACATACATTGCTTAAATAGTTTAAAAAAACATCTAGAAGCTGAGTATGGATTGATGGCAGAAAATTATATTTCTAATGGATATTAGTGGTAGTATATGTAGTGGTATGCACAGTAACATTGGTAATAGTTCCATTGAGATTGCAGAACTGTGAATACTATGTTCCTGTGTGCTATGTGGGTTTAAATGATTGAAAATTACAACTTTGCACAGATATAGTGAATACATCGAAGCTGCTGCTCGTGCTATCTTGACTTGACCTGTAAACAGAAGCAAAGAAAATAGTGTGGCTTTTTTTTCAGTACATCACAGTGTTACAGGAAATAGCATACAAAAAATGTCACATATAAAGCGTAGGTTTGGAATTTAGAGAGTCCTTTTAAAAGCAATAGGTCCTCTTCAATTCCGATGCAAAGCAAGCTGACTACTAGAAATCATTGGTACATATCGGAGTGTGTTGTTGTATTTGCAAACACATAAGGGGTTTACCCCATTTTGCTTAAGTTCCTGTGTGCCGATTCCTCCTTTCGTTTTGTTGTATTTGCAGCATCATTCAGCTTATGTAATGAAGATACTATTGTTAGGTAGTATTTCTGCTGGGAATTTCATAGCCATGTAAGGCCAAATGAAAAATGAAAAGAATTACAATTAAAAAAAAACATTTAAAAAGGCAGAATCGCTCTCATACTGTGCTTTGTAAGCCCACTTCTTCCGTGTTTTTGTAAAAGGGCTGTAAGCAAGGGGATGCACCATTTACAGTAGTGCTAAGTGGACTCCGGCTCTCTTCCTCCTGAGTTGTAGTTTTGTCCTTTGGTGTATGAATGCGATGAGCATCCAGCATTTCCAGCAGTAAATCATATAATGGGACAACATTCTTGCACTTCATGCTGTATAAGTGTTCCATGCCCTTATTGCTGCAAATACAAAATACAATAAAAACAGCATTATGTACAGAGGCAATGAGAAGAAGGAAACTTATTGCTAAAATGGTTATTGAAACATCCATTGGGAGGTTAACCCTAAAAAATTCTTTTAGATTTGGACAGGTTTTCTATGATTTGCTTATTTTTGTTTCTAACAATATTTGTTACTGCTGTTTGGTTTGGTAACCCAAAGCAGAAAAAAAACTGTAAATTTGTTTGGTTATGTTTTTTAAATTGTTCAGGACATTTCTTCTTTCAGACATATTCAGGCCCGGATTTGTGGAAAGGCCACCAAGGCACTGGGGATGCACAGGAGATATGATAGTTTTTTAAATTTCTGTGTGCCAACACTCATTGCTCCTGTTCCAATGACAAAAATTTGCCCGAATAAAGGGGAGGGGGCGACGAACAGCAGTGGGCCTAGGGGTGCCCGCTATGTAAATCCAGTCCTGGACATATCCCACTCACCTTTTATTTTGTCATTCAAGCTGCTGCTGGGATGCTTAAATGAATTCTTCCTGTTATGCATCACAACTTTCAAACAATTGGACATGTGTAGTCACATTTGCTATTGATTTAAGTGTGTAATCACACTTGTTTAGACTGTTCTGCGATTATTTTATGGGGGTCTTGATCATAATCAGTAATGGTTTCTTGGCAGGTAATTCAGTTGGGTTGATAATTGTATTTCCACGCAAAACAACCTTCATTATTACAAAAGAAGTAAAGACATTTTGTTCCTGTGTTTATGACCTTATCATATTTGCCATCTTGTGTATTCTGGAATACTTTTAGAACCAAAGTGTTTTAATGTAGACTATTTCATTTACACAGAAGATTTATAACATTAGGTAAAGCCAAGTAAAAGCGGATGATGCCTACAGGTCCTTGCCAAATACAACCCATTATTGACTCAATATAACCCTGATACTCTGTGAGCTGAATCTGAAGATTTGTTTAAAGGAACAGTAAAACCAAAGTGTTTTAAAGTAATGAAATTATAATGTACTATTGACCTGCATTGGTAAAAATGATCTGTTTCAGAAACACTACTATAGTTATAAACAAGCTGCTGGGTAGCAATGGCAGAAATAGTGGATAACAGATAACATTATGTTCTACAGAGCTTATCTGCTATTTGCTGTGTAATTGAGCCTTTTCTCCTTTGAATAGCTGCCCCCATTGCTACACAGCAGCTTATTTATATAAAAAATAGTAGTGTTTCTGAAGCAAACACAGCAGTTTTACTTTTATTACTTTAAAACAATTTGATTGCTTGATGCTACTGGTCCTTTAAGAATGTGTACTGTCCACAACTTTTAGGTTCAGGGCACACACTCATATTCTGGGAGATTAGTCGCCCAGCGACAAATCTCCTCTTCTTCGGGGCGACTATTTTCCCCGAACTGCCTCCTGTTGGTTTGAATGTAAATCGCTGGTGGTATGGCACTTGGAGCACTTCGTTTTCCGAAGTCACCCTTAGTTGCCTCACGAGGAAACTTCAGAAAACTAAGCAATTCGAGTGCCATCCCACCGGCGATTTACATTTTAGCTGGCGGAGGCAGTTCGGGGAGATTAGTCGCCCTGAAGAAGAGGAGATTTGTCGCTGGCCAACTAATCTCCCCGGATCTGAGTGTGTGCCCTGACCCTTAAAGACAGGTTCCTCTAGGTGTGTCCTGCTACATAGCATTCAACATATTGCATCAGGATGGGAAACAGCAGAAAGTTGGGTTTGGTGTTGAAAACTACATAACCCACAATGCATTGTACTGTGATGTTTCTTTCCTTATTGAAATCATGCAGGGAATTGTGGGGTTTGGAGGATGCAGGCTAAGGACAGCTGGCTGCTGATACAAACTAACAATAGTCAGCCAACTCAGCAAAGTAGCCAGACAGATCAGCAAGAGAGCAGGGGGCTAGGCTTAGGGAACTGTTTTATATTTTTTAATTGATGTATATTGCAAAGTTGCTTGAAATTATGTTTACTTTTCAAAAAGCTTAAGTGGAGTTGCCCTTTAATGAAACTCAGGGATTCTGCTCAGCAGGGACAAAGATAATAAATGTATCAACTAAATCTATCAATTTAGAACAGTTACATAGTCAGTGACCCCACTTCCCAAACTGCTTTAGAGAAAATTAAAGGAGAAACAAACTAATTTAAGACTGTGAAAAATGAATTTCAATATTCAGTCAGAAAATAGAAAAAATAAAGTAATTGAAAAAAAGTATTTACTGTTGGTGAACTATGTGAAAATAACCGAACTGAAAAAAAAGTATTTTAAGATAAATAACCCCTTTAAGAATAGCAGTCTATCTTCCCAAACACGTTTATATACATACAAATATTTTTTACTTTAATACCCAAACCAGTTTTTACCTGGTACAGTTTTGTGACAAAATTCACGTTTTTGCCAGCCGTGAAAATTGTAGCAAATACATGCTCAAACGTTGCCATGTTTTGTGTTTCACTGTGCACTAAACTGCAGTGAAAATGTGTAAAAAAAATTCCATGCATTTTGTTTTGCTTGGGAAAAAATTGTTTTTGTTGCACTTGAAAATTGTTGCTACCTCATTTCGAAACTTTGAAAAACCCCCCCACCTTCCTGCATCTCTCTTCACAGACATATCTTCTTGACACACACTGCTGCTTCTCCCTGCCACAGCCATTTGTACCCTTCTACCAACGACGGACTTTCTTTTTACTTCTTGTCACAGGCAGATTATCTTACCTGCTACTATTTTCCTGACTATTTCCCTTCCTGGTTGGGCCCTCTTGCCTTTTGTTAATAAACTTATAGCTTTCCCATAATAGATTAACCCTCATGCTATCCTGTCTCTGGAAAGTCTTCTCTCAGGCATGAGTTCTTTTGCCTCAATCCCTACTTTGTAATACCTCAAAGCTAAGCACAACTGTTGGAAGGGAAAACATCACTGCTGTCAGGAGCTTGTTGTCTCCTACTGTATGTAAAATGTACATAAAATCAGCCGAGACAGTAAATGGGAACCAGTTGGGGGACAGGATCCCTTACAAAATGAGCCTTGCAGACATGAGCTTTGTGACCATATGCCAGTAATTATTACTTATAATATATCTAACACTAGCCTTATAGTGATGGGCGAATTTGCGCCATTTCGCGAAACGGCGCCGGCGTCTCGTTTTTGACGCCAGCGCCCGTTTTTGACGCCGGCATCCGTTTTTTTCGGAAAAATTTTTTTGACGTCGGCGAATTTTTTCCGCGAATTTTCGCGGGCGTTTCGCGAATTTATTTGCCTGACGCGAATCGCGCAAATTCGCCGCGAATTCGCGCCTGGCGAATAAATTCGCCCATCACTATAGCCTTATATTATATTGCTTTGTTCAGTTAGCTTAACCCTCTATAAATAAATATAATTAAGGATAACCTATGCTATAGTTACTTTAGAGAACAAATATTGTTTACATTTAAATACTGCTAAATTGATAAATGATAAGTAACCATTAATACATAACTGACACCATATTGATAGACCAAGAGTATTACTATAGCTTTGGTTCTCCCTTTCCTGCTATAACAGCCTCTATTTTTCTAGAAAGGGTTTCTCCTAGATGTTGGAACATTGTTGGTGGGATTTGCATCCATTCAGTCAAAATAATATTAGAGGATTGGGCACTGAAGTTGTGGATAAGGTCTGTATTGCAGTCAGTGTTCCAATGAATCCCACATGGATTGAGGTCATGGCTTTGTGTAGGCCAGTAATGTTTTTCATCGAAATCTCAACAAATCAATTCTGTACAGTAAGAACTTTGGTTTGTGCAAGAGTGGCATTGTTGGGTAGAAACAAATTTGCCACAAACTAAGAACACAATACTGTTGTAGTGGCACTTAAGTTAGCAATGATGACTGCGGCTTAATTTGGCAATAATTAGAAGGGATATCCACATGCCTTTGGCCATATATTGTACTTCCTAAAATTAAGTAGATTTACTGTACTAAATTGACTTTCTTCTGTTAGAATTGATTCACAGTTCTGATGACAAAATATTCCAGATCATGCTTCTTACCTCATATGCCTTATGTGTGAAAGAATGAGAAGAAGCTGAGCCAGTCGTCTTTGCTGCTGCTGTAGAGAAAGCCCACTTTTAGCCATAAAGTGGACTAACGTGTCTATTATTTTATCCAAAATAATATGAATTAGGTCTGTATCTTCAAGAGATTCTAATGTGCTAGACAGAAAAGTATAAACACCTAGGATAAAACAAAATAAGAATGCAAATAATATTAAATAATAGTTTTTTTCCTCCTCAAACAATCTGTCTAGTGTTAATGACACAAGAAATTTACCCATTAAGAAAATTTGGTCATCTCTCAATTAATTGTTCTTGTCCTTGTATACATTTGCAAATAATTGAATTGTTCTGTAAGAAGAATTAATTATTGTAAAAAATTCCAGAGGGCAATTGATGTCTCCAATATTTCTACCTTACCCCAGTTTGCAACAGAGATTAAACGAGAAATACATTCAGGTAGATGCCAAGTTAAGGGCTTATATCACATAGTAAAATAGGCTGAAAAAAAAGTCAGGTGGAATCAAATCAAGTGGTAGAATCAAGTCTAGTGTCATCATTTCATTGTGTGTTGATTAATTCATTTCAGTTTTTAAAGTTTTTGAGCTTAATAGATACCACACATTCAAGTTTTTGAAAATATAATCCAAATTTGAGAGTTTTTGTGCAAAAATTTGTATTTGAACCTTGATAAATCACCCCCTTAGGGTGGGTGAGTGACCAGAAACCTAGATATGTGTATCTATTCTTAAAGCTATGGTAACACCAAAAAAGTTTGTGTTTTAAAGAAATTAATATAATATAGTGTTGCCCTGCACTGGTAAAACTGATGTGTTTGCTTTAAAAGTACTACTGTAGTTTATATAAATAAGCTGCTGTTTATCCATGAAGGCAGCCATTCAATCTGTCTGTCATGGAGAATAGGCACAGGTACATAGCTAAATACAATGGGTTTGTTTGTGATTGAGAACTGAACCCATTGCATTGTACAGAGTTTATCAGTTATCTGCTATATAACCTGTGCAATTTAGTTCCGGGTGTTCCCCTTTCACCATGTTACCCACATGGTGGAAATCCCCTGCCTGTGCAGCTACAGGGTCTTCTAGAGTCTTGGGAGGGGCTGAAGCCCTTTTCCCTGTGCAGCATGCATGGCAGATACCAGAGGTTGTCACAATGTGTGGCTGCTACACCACATTTGGATATATTTGAGAGCCATGTGCTCACAGCCACTCCTGCTTTCACTTTCACTGAGAGAGGGTGGACAGAGACTACTGCAAAGATGTAGGGGCAGGAGCCCCTGGACAGCTGGGTTGCAGCAGCCCCAAGCCTGGGAGCTAGACCAGGAGGGTCTGAAGCTCCTAAATGCAAAACCTGGAATTTGTGTGCTTACGCAATGGACATTGCTGGGAGCTATATTTCAGCTATGGAAGATAAAGCAAGTTGTGTGCTCGGCTATGAGAGCTTGGAGCCTTTGAGGATGTCATCAGACGGATGCCTGTTTCAGCTCTGTGTGAGCCTGCCAGCTCTGTGTGAGCCCCCGGGTGAGTCTGACATGTGGGAGGGTAGAGAAAAGGAATGATCCAGCATGTCTCCTGTTGTGATATAGGCTTTGTGTGTGCCTGCCATGTGGGAGCAAATACCTTGTCCAGCGGGAAAGGTGTTTGGGCAGCTAGCGCTACCTAGGAACAATTGTGCTGTTTGGGGAAAAGGGCCTGAGACTCTTTGTCCGCTAAAGGAGTAGTGCAGGACTTTGCCTGGCAGGGAGTTGCCAGGATGGGACTGTCACAGTTTCCCCAGGGTAGTGGGTCATGCTATGTGAATGCATATGATTAAACTGAATGTTTACTTTGCCTTTACATTTTTGTTATAAAGTTGATTTTGTTATACAGCACTGTGTGTGTATTACTGTTTTCCTAATGGGGCTACCTGCAGGTGTTTTCTTGGATTCCATTAGGTGGAGGCACTGCCAAGAGAGGAACTTCCCAGTACCCTTTCACCTTGCAAAGGGGACTCAGGACCTGAATTGGTAAGAAATAAGAATGTACAACCTTAGCACCAGGGTGGTGGCCAAGAGGGTGTTACATATGTTTCCCTTATATATGTACATATGGTGTTCAGTGTATTCATGATTTGAATCTAAATAAAAGTAGTTTTAAATAAAAGTATGAGGCTTTCAATATTTAATCTATAATTTTTCCACATGTGAACTGTAAATGTAATGCTAAGGGCATTTTATTATGTAATACAACATACAGTACCTGCTCTTTAGCTTTAACACTCTTGAAACTTGAATCTACCCCAAATGATAGGAAACTCAAAATAAGGTAAAATATCAATGATATGTAGTGTCAGTGGATTTTGTTTTCTATCTGCATTAACATTACAAGCAAATATTTTCAAATACTGCTTCACATACAAGAAATTGCTGGAAAACTGTTTAGAACATTGAATTACAGCCAAGCAGAAAAAGCTTAATGGGTAAACTGTTAATTACTGTTTCCAAAATATAAAGAGCTCTTTGTATAACTGAAAAGTTGGCAGAGTTTGCCACCATGTTATGCAACAATTATTTTGCCACTAAATCAAGTCAGATAGCCTTGATCTTGGTAGCTTATAAACAACTCCTAGGTGATGTATTTTATTTTACTATTACAGTGATCACTGGCACAGTATGCAACACATTTGTAACTTCTCCTATTAATAGCTATAAGAGTATTGCAAATAAGTACTAATCCAGCAAGTCACCAGCAAGTCAACAACTGATGAAATCAAACTTTATCCTTGGATTTAAAATTCAGGCCTAAGCAATTATCCAGCATCTTAAGTTTTTGCTTTCATGATGACCGTGGGCACTTTACACTTAGATATATAACATTTTTGTGCTCTACACATTAATTCCATTACATTAAAAATATGGGTATTGTATGATTTTTGACTTTTTTATGACCACAAGCTTTTCATGTGTTAAATGTGAGTTTGTAACATTCTGACATATGAAACTAACAATGTGCTGTGAAATATTTCAAAGACGGCATTGTATCAAAATATGTCTCACAATATCTATTTCAGGAAAATACGTTTTTTGGCTCTGCAGCAGCTTGGTTTTGAAAAACATATGTACATGCTTTATGAAAGTTTATATATTTGTATTTCTAAGGTATTTGTGTCCAAGAAAATGTGTCCATATATACTATAACTATTCATTTTGCCAGGTTGCCAAATGAGCATTTCTTTGGCCCATAACATTTTGCCAAATTGCCTGGTCTGGGTGCTTGCAGGGCCAGATTTCTACTAATGGTACCTGGAGCCCGGTGTCCTCTGTCACCCTGTCACTATGTGGTTAGGAATATACCAAATAAAATAATATTAATGGATGAGATAAAATGATTTAGATGTTGGAGATGTGAAATAGAAACATCAGGACCCTGTAACTCTGTGGCATGTTGTGGACATGCTCTTAATTACTGTAAGTATTCATTGATTAAAATAGGTGCTAAGCAAGAGTTTGTGTATTACAAATAGAAGACAAACGGTTGAGGACCCAAAATGAAACAGTAGGGAAAAAAAGCATTTAATGCTAAAGTTAAAAAGTAGTTTTTTCTTACAAGATACTTGTAAAAATTGAACTTGCAGATTAAACGTTTACTGCACTAAAAGGAAAAAGGGATAGAGGAGAAGCAGGCTCATTGTTTGACCTGGAAAAGTGGATGCTCTTTCTTTCCAAGAAAACTTGCAAAAAATAGATTTTCTCTGCTTGTTTTCACTCCTTAATGCATTGTCACAGTCAGCGTTTAAAATTATTCAGAATTTACATAATGAATCTACATGGTGAATTGTAAAAATAATTATACAACACTATCTATAAATTATCCGCATATACATATACAGTATATATATATATATATATATATATATATATATATATATATATATATATATATATATATATATACACACACACACATACATATATATGTCAAATAGCAGAGATCAAAGACATTGGCGTTTACAGAAGAATTACTGTAGCACCAAAGAAAATACTTACAGTAGATGGAAATACTCAACATTATATTTTAAAGAGAGGGGCCCAAGGAGTTAGTTGAATTATTAGAAGGTGGTCTTTAATGGTTATAAAAATATAGTATGATGCATTAGTTCATATTTGTTTAATTATATTTACTGTAGAATTTTTATTATTGTTGCAGAGTCACCATTATAACCCAATAATGTTACAGTACTGACACAACATGTCTTTGTGTGTCACTTTTGCAAATACACTAGCTGATGGAGTTCTTCTACTGCCCACCAATCAGGATGAGCACGAGTAGGTCTAAATGCTAAAAGTAAGCTACATCTAGGGTTTGGTTGATCATGCATTTATCCTTTGGCAAACAGATACATTTAAAGTCTACAAGAAAGAGAAGACCAGTAGCTGAAGGGTACCGCAGATTGTCACCAGGGGGTCACAGCAAAGTTTCTGGGCCACTGGTCTTTTTGTTTGGTCTAAGGACTAGGATGGAGGATGGCTGATTCCAGTTAACTCCTGACTACCTGGTTTTCCTGCCAGCCACTTCCTTGGACCCTTGTCAGGGGTGAGGTAGAGGGCGCTGTGGAGGCAGAGGAGGAAGGTGAGTCATTTAAGCAAGAACTGGCTGTGCCCAAGGAACATAGAAAGGAAAAGCAGGGATGGAGCGGGTGTAGACAGGAACAGACCGCATAGGACAGGACGGTGCAGGCATAGATCGTTAGCAGACTGGAAGGAAAAGACAGGACAGAATAGGATGGTGCAGGGGTAGATCAGGAGAGGACAGTGCAGGTGTAGATCGGGACAGGACAGTGCAGGTGTAGATTGGGAACAGGAGGACTGGATAGCTAGAGGACTGGATAGCAGGGGGACTAGCTACCAGGGCAGGGAAAGATAAGGATCAGGCTAGGCAGACAAGATTCAGACAGGAGATGGAAAGATAGGGCAAGGTGCAAGGTAAGGTCAAGGCAAGGCCAGGATTGGAGCAAGGAGCAGAGCAAGATTCAGAATAGCAAGGGGGCTATGCCAAACTATGTCAAACTAGGGGCTATGCCACAGTGCTAGTGTAGGTCAATGCTCAGGCAAGGAGGGTGAGGAGAACTGGCTTTATATAGGGCAGGGTCAGCCCTGATTGGCTGACCCCAAACCACCAATCAGGCTAATGCTGTGCTAGGGCTGCAAAGGCCAGGTAATAAATAGTGAGCAACCCTGCAGGCTGCTCACCTGGCCCAATGGTTAAAGCACAGAGCCAGAAACCCAAAGGTCCCTGGCTCAGTAGAGCCTGACAACCCTATAACAAACACTAAGACCAGTAGCCCCTGAGACTCAGCTGTGACCCCCTGGTGGCCATTTACTGTACACTTCTGCCACGGGTCCTGACAATACAAACTGGCCATAACCATTGGTATCAGCAGGCTTTAAAGGTTTAATAGTAAAAAGGAAGTACTAGTAAAGTAATACTGAAACTCCTACTATAAAGTATAACCATAATATTAAAAAATAAATATAATTAAATGCAACTGAATTAATGAAAGTGAGATAACATGAATTACATGTGACACTTGTTTATAAAATGCATGTACATTTATGAGGCAACCTAGATACTAAGCATTTCAATATAACAAAATTGGACACAGATTGCCTTAATATAATAAACATGCACTTGGCTCACCAGAATTTAGAAGAATGATAGATTTAAGACATATAAATTCTTCCCCGTGTAACCTCATCATGCGAAATCGTGTAGCTGTAGTGACCAGCATGTCGAAAATCTCCACTAACCCTTCCACACAGCGTCCCTGATTTCTGCATAACAAATAGAAAAAGTGCAGGCCTTTATAAGACTGCTAGCAGTGCAAGTTATAGTTTCTGAGGTTTGTCATTTAATATGTTTTTGTATTATAAATAGCAGTACTAAACAGCTTTTTCCCCAGCATCTGTATTTAATATTTTATTTTATGCCATAGCGATACAGAGACCCTTTCAGTGCTATTTTTTAATACATGCTGATTTCTGCACCTTAATACCAGCTGAAAATGGGGTGTTGCAGACCTGTCAACTCTTGTGTAACTCACCTACAATCAAAATTGAAATAAAGAATAAATTCAACAGAGCTCACCACACTCATGAGAATTCAGAGCTTTGAGGATGTACCAGATTGTTATGGCATGAAACACATAAGCCAATTGCACATCCATTGCCTGACTACTGTATCTCACCAATGTATGCCTGAATAGAGCTAGGATTTATAAGAAGACTGGTCACTGTGAGTTCTTGGTCTGCGCAACGTACGGAGAATAGTGTGTGGTTCGCCTACAATCACATGACTTGGGTGGTACAATGAGTAAGGTTGGGTGCATCCCCAATTTGAAGCGGGAGAACAAACAAGTATATACAGTAGGTGGGAGTCAAGCAAAACACTCAAAAAGGCACAGATCACTTTATTTTAAAATAAATCTTGACTTTTTTTCAGTGGTTACATTTACATTTGCACCAAGTAGTACATTTTTTTTTTTATATGACATTTATCCAGGAAATGTGTTGCATTTGCAAATAAATAAATAGATAAATAAATAAATAAATAAATAAATAAAAACAAACACAAGCCCTGCCAGATTCGAGATGCTTGGAGAAATACACTGATGGTTTTTCTGAAAGGGATTATGTCCTGATGTTTATAGTATAGTTTTTATTACTAAAATACACTGTGTAATTTGCATGTAAGTCATTCTTCAATTTAAAATTTTATGCTTGAACCAATTAATGTATTTTTTTTAAGTTTAATTTTGGTGTGTAGGCAGCCAGCTCCAGTAATTTTGCCTAGATTGTTAAAGGTTCTACAGTCAGTTTTATCTAATGAGTTAACTCTGCCAAACTTCCTGAAACAAAAGGAATTCCTTACCTCCTTTCTCCTTAACTCTGTGTTTTGGCAATATAATTAGGGATTTTACGTTGTTTTATTAATTAGTTTGATGCTCACCCTATTCCTTGTTCAAATAAACATACATATGGGATCCCTTTAAATCAGGCGTCCCCAACCTTTTTTTACCTGTGAGCCACATTCAAATGTGGGGAGTTGGGGAGCAACACAATCATGAAAAAGTCCCTTGGGGTCCCAAATAAGGGCTGTGATTGACGATTTGGTAGCCCCTATGAGGAATGGCAGCCTACAAGAGGCTCTACTTGGCACTATACTTAGTTTTTATGCAATTAAAACTTGCTTTCAAGCTTGGAATTCAAAAATAAGCACCTGCTTTAAGGACCCTGAGAGCAACATCCAAGGGGTTGGAGAGCAACATGTTGTTCACAAGCTACTGGTTAGACCTTAACATAAGTGTGAGGCCAATAGTAAATATATCTGTGGGTGCTTTATCCACCCACAAAACCTATCCTAAGAAGGGAAAAGTTATGATATACAGTAGCAGGCATGCTAAACAGCAATAATGCATTAACCACATGAGATTTCTATAAATTCATAGAAATTGCTGGGAAAGCTGTCTTTGCAAATTGCACTTGGCTCGGTTTGGCCTCTCCAAACAAACTTTCTTTAAGCAATAAACTTGACCATCATGGAAAATTGGCTTTACCCACAAAGCTTATAATAAGACTGTAAAAAACACAACACTCCTCTTTATTTTACTCCTTTAGAATATAGTGTTGAAAGGTGAGAAAAGTTATTTTCCCACTCTGTTAATTGTCCATTTAGAAGGAAGGTTCAGGCAGGGGGTATGTATTTTCCTTTGAGTTCATTGTTATAGTTCACCTGCTGTGACCAACCTTTCTGCTTAAAAAAAATATAAAATGTATTTTGAAATAATAGACATCAGTTATTCTAGCAGCACTGAATGTTTTTACAACACCTAAACTAGGTTGTCTTTCCTGTATAATTTGAAAGTATTTCCCAACAAGCATGTTACAAAAGCATTATAAATCTTCAGGGGAAACATTAGCTGCATTTAGGATGTCCTCACTGATGAAAAATACAGTTAATATACATGAAGTTAAAGGAGTACGTAAATTAATATGCACCAGAAAGATAGGTCCTCAATTACCAACAGAACTGTAATTTTACTCCAGTGCAGTAACCCACAGCCAATAATATGCACTTCTATTTTTTAGACGCACCAGATCAGTTACTGTGGCAATTCCACCGCTTCTTTTGCATTTTGTGAACATGTCCAGCTTGTTGTGGTAGCTTGTTAGGGCTATGCAGTGACACAGTAGTTTGCACTCCTGCTGTGTAGTGATAGGATTCAATTCCCAACTAGATCAACAGCTTCATGGAGTTTTTTTTCATAGTTCAAAAAACATACTGGTTGGTTCCTGAATAAATTGACTTTTCACGTGAAGTTTCATTGTAAGTTCCAGTGGGGAAAGGACTGCTGCAGGATAAAAATATTCTGTATGCACAGTATGTATTATGAAAACTATTAATTTTCTTTACTGTTTTTTATTTTATTGTTCTTTTGGTGTCAGAGGCACAAGGTTAAATTAGAGGCTTGGATTGCTCTACTGAAAGTTAATATTATCTAAGGTATAGTAATAAAAAAGTCTGGAACAGAGATGAATAATATGTGGTCCCCAAGCTACCGCTTAAGGCCCTCATACACATGTCGATAAAAGCTGCTGACAGACAGAGTCGCCAGTTTATTGGCCCGTGTGTGGGGCTATCCGACGGACTTCCCTGATCGATATCTGGCCGACAGATCTCGATCGGGGAGGTTAAAATATCCCGTCAGATCCTGGCCGCATCATGTGTTTATGCAGTCCCACGATCCGACTGCCCCTTTCGGATGCATTATGATCTGATCGTTGGGCCCTAGGGCCCATGATCAGATCAGCCTGATATCGCCCACTTCAATGTGGGCATATCAGGGAGAGATCCACTCATTTGGCAACATAGCCAAACAAGCAGATCTCTAGGTCTATAAGGCCATCTTTAGTGTTCAATTCAAGGTGTGACATTCTTTGGCCTGGACAAGACAATATCCTCTGACTGTTGGTTCAGTAAAACATTTATACCCTGTGTTTATCATGTATATAATCATATGGGAGGGGTATCAAACAAAACAAGCTGGGAAAAGGGAGACTTAACCACAGTCTCAGAACCAATGCGTATAAGAAAATCACAAAGGATGTCAGAAAGGAAGAAATACTCTATTTTGGAAACTAAAAGAACCATCATAAGGAAATGAATGTTTTTCTTAGTGAATGACAAAACACTCTTTTCTTTAGAAATTAAAAATTTGCTACTGTTCCATTCATGTCTACATTTAGCCTCCACGGACTTCAAGCGGACTTCAGGCTAGGTATTGGGTGATTGGGGAAATGAGGGCAGAGAATAAGAAGATTTAGGGGCACATTTACTTAGCTCGAGTGAAGGATTCAAATGAAAAAAACTTCAAATTCAAAGTATTTTTTGGGTACTTCGACTATCGAATAGGCTACTACGACCTTAGACTTTGATTTGAAAGTCGAAGTACTGTCTCTTTAAAAAATACTTTGACTACAAACTTCGGCAGTTTAAACCTACCGAGGTACAATGTTAGCCTATGGGGACCTTCCCGATCGGACGATCTAAGGATTTGTGCTAAATCCTTCGAATTCGATATTCGAATTGAAAGATTTAAATTCGAGGGTCGAATTTGAGGGCTTATTAACCCTCGATATTCAACCGTTGATAAATGTGCCCCTTAATCTTCCAAACTAGAATTAAAAAGGGGAAGTCAAAATATGAAAATATTATTTGTGATTTTTGGAGTTTGAAAGTATTATAGGTTTGGGATCCATTTTCTGGTAACCTGTACTGCCGGAAAGCAAATTATAGGAAGGATATCTCGCTTAGGGTCACATTTACTAAAGGGTGAATTGTGTTTTTTTGGTAAAAAATTGCCACAATGACAATTTGCAGCACATTCGCAAGTAAGACAATTTTGCTAGTGAAAAGTCTCAGCGCTAGAGAACTTTTGCACTTTTTCACTCAATCCGGTAATTTATCAAAGTGCAAATGTTACCCTTTTCACCAAAATGTAATTCACCAGGTTCAGGCTGGCAAACTCCCATTGTAAAAATAGAGCAGCCACTTTTAAATTGCAATCAACATCGCCCTTTCCATAGTACTTTTCCCCATGTCAAAAATTCTCTATTGAATTCCCCACTACTTTTGTATGGGAAAATATACTGGAGAATTTTCGCAGAACATTTTTACCAGGAGAAAATTCACCAAATTTCTCTTGGAAAAAAAAGAACTTACGATTTTTAGTAAATAAGGAGATGTGTTGTGACAATACACCTGGGGAAGTGAGAGAACTCTAGTGAAGTTAGGTGAAGAGAAAAGTCTCACTTTAGTAAATGTGCCCCTTAGACTCCATTTTAATCAAATAATTAAAAAATATTTAGAAATGACTTCCTTTTGCTCTTTAATAATAAAACAGTGATAACATATATTGGGTTTAATTAATCTTTAAATGATTTTTCAGTAGCCTTTCAGTATGAAAACCAAAATTGCCTTATCTGGCAAACTCCACGTCCTGAGCATTCTGAATAATAAATCCTATACCTATAGTTGAAGGAAACATTTGGAAATTGGCACCTTTGAAAAATATAAAACTGGTGCAAAGGTGACTGACTTCATAAAAAAATTCCCTATTATTTATTTTTTATTTACCATTTTCTAATATTTAACACACAAACAAATATCCATGTTCTCATGTTATTATAATAATCCCTCCCCCACCAAAAGCTAAGGTTGTGGTAGAAAGGGTTAGAACACGTGTTTCTATTTTTTCTTTGGAAACTAACACAGTTTTAGCATTCTTCTTTTCCAGAATGTTTTCCCAGTAATCATAGCTGCTTATATCAGTAAACAAAGTACTTTAAGGAGCAAGAGGTGCAGAGTTCTCCTTTAATAAAAGCACTTAAATGTATCAAGAAGAATACAGAAGTAAAAAACTAAAAGCCTAAATGAGATAGCTTTCAAAGGTGAAAAAAGAGACGCCTTGAGGTGGCTTATCAGAGAGGACATAGTGTATTAAAAGTAAAAAAAAATTAAATCTGAGACACTCAAACCAAAATGTATTGGTGAAAAAAATTCTTGTGTGAAGGAGAGACAAAGAACTCTCTGGTCTTCTGAGGCAGAAGGTTCAAAACAGAAACAGAGAAAGCTTCTGGGTCTTTCTATCTTGAAAATGTGCATTTCTCCTTTAATCGCCTTCTAACCCACAGGCCTTATTTAATAATCACTATTGCATGATCTATAGCTCATAATTTCACACATTTTCTTGACAGTTGGCATTTTGCAAGAATCAAATAATATATGTATTTCTCCTGTACCTGCATTTAATTTAATTTTGTCCAAAGATTAACTATTGATTATTATAACTCTTAAAGGAGAAGGAAAGTGTTAATAGGAGCACCGGCCCTAGGGTGTCAGGTAAGTAAATATAATCACTTGGGGGTAACTTACTTTTTCAAAATGACATTCCTCCTCCTTTAACTATAGCTAATATTGTGATCTATATCTTCATGCACAAGGAAGAATGAGTAGGGTTAAAGGGATACTGTCATGGAAAAACATGCAGTTAATAGTGCTGCTCGAGCAGAATTCTGCACTGAAATCCATTTCTCAAAAGAGCAAACAGATTTTTTTATATTCAATTTTAAAATCTGACATGGGGCTAGACATTTTGTCAGTTTCCCAGCTGCCCCCAGTCATGTGACTTGTGCCTGTACTTTAGGATGGAATTACTTTCTGGCAGGCTGTTATTTCTCCTACTTAATGTAACTGAATCAGTCCCATTGAAGCTGTTCTTAGATCTTCAAGGCAGCTGTTATCTTGTGTTAGGGAGCTGCTATCTCGTTACCTTCCCATTGTTCTGTTGTTAGGCTGCTGGGGGGGTGATATCACTCCAACTTGTAGTACAGCAGTAAAGAGTGATTGAACTTTTTCAGAGCACAAGTCACATGACTGGAGGCAGCTGGGAAATTTAGAATATCTACAATGTCTAGCCCCATGTCAGATTTCAAAATTGAATATAACAAAATCTGTTTGCTCTTTGAAAAATGGATTTGAGTGCAGAATTTTGGTGAAGCTGCACTATTAACTGATGCATTTTGACAGTATCCCTTTAAGGGCATTCAGTCAGAATTATAAATGTACTCAGCACTTCAATGCACACATATCTACCTGACAGTGACTTTGCAGCACCTGAATTCATAGGCAATATACAGTACTGTAAGTCACACTGTGACATCCCTTTATAAATCCTCAACAGGGCTTCTTGCCATAGGTACACCAAAGTCATCTTCACTACCTTGTGATGTCCACTATGGTCCTAATACCACAAGTGTAATAACCTCCCTCTTATTTTTTCATGAGACTCAAGCTTCCCTTTATTCACTGTTTTTTCTAACCATTACTGCTACCTTATTTCAGGTAGTGGAACCTACTCGGAAAGAGCCTCTTTTAGATCTAATAATTACTAATAATACTGAATTCTTCTCTAGCATTTGCATGGGTGTGCATTTAGGGAATAGTGAACCAAAGAGTCTTCTTTTTTTTTGGAAAAAAAACTCGAAAGGTTTGAGATTTATTATACCCTGAGGATGGGAAAAGTTTGAATACAAAAATCCAGCATATCAGACCTACTGAGGTGGTATATAAATCAATAGGAGATGACCCTATCTTTGGCAGTTTCTGTGGTCTGTGCTGGAATTAGCCCAAAAATCCAACTATTTTGGACTTTTCTGGAAAAATTGGGGGAAAAAAAGGTTTATCCCCACTAAATTTTGAATTTTTTTTTTATTAATAAATCAGGTCCAATCGTGGATTCGTGGCCGAACTTAAATTCGGACTTTGATAAATAAGGCCCTGAATGTTTGTAAGTACATACCCAAAAGGGGAGCTTGATCCATGTGTGCCCATCAGGTGGATCCAACTGACTTTCTACCTGAACACCTTTTAACCCTATTGTGACTGGGTTGCTCTCACTAGATTTACAACACAAAACAATATAGCCTTATGTGCGATTTCTTCTCTCTTCTCTTTTAGATATTAAACAAATATAGCTCTTTGCCAAATCTCTAATTAATTTTTAAGGATTCATTGAGGCCTGCATGGTGCCAAGAGACAAGAGGCAAATTACTTATGTGATGCCACTAAATAAAAAGCATTCCAGTTCTCAGCCTGAAAACTATAGGTCTGGTAATTTGATGGCAGTGTTAGAAAAGCTTTTGGAATGTGTAATAAAGGATTATATAATGTATTACATTGAAAACCACAATACTGCGGGTTTGTGCCAGAATGGTTTTATGCATAATAGATGTTGTCAGACTCATTTAATTGTCTTCTATGAGTAGATGAGAATGAACTTTAACTTAATATTATTATATTTGCACTTGGATAGAAAACTGGCTGAAGGGTAGATTACAAAGAGTAGTGGTAAATGGAACATTTTCTAATTGGACCAGTGTTGTTAGTGGAATAACTCAGGGGTTTGTCCTTGGCCCTTTCCTTTTTACTTGTTTATTAATGACCTTAAGGTGGGCATTGAATTGTTATCTCAATCTTTGCTGATGATAATAAAAACCTATCCATGGAGGATGCTGCCATTTTCCAGAAAGATTTGAAAGACTAGGCAGTAGGCTGGCAAATGAGGTTCAATGTTGATAAATTCAAAGTTATACACTTTGGTAGAAATAAGATAAACATAAAAACATCACATACATATCACACTACCTAACCAATTTGAAATAAAAAATGGAAATAAAAATACAGACCTGTCCAGTAACAGATTCGGTGCAAATGAAAGTTTTTCTGGATGTTCTACAGATCTCCAAATTAAACCAACCATTAGGATCTCCAGCCAAGCACATTCCAGAAGGTGTACCTGGTCATGGAGTGTTAAGTCCACAAACCCTAGAGACAAAGGACAGTGTTAAACAGTGACTCGTTTGCACGCTTATAGACAGACTTTTCATGGTGAGAAAATACTGTGATCAGCAATGTAAATTACATGATAACAGTAATGTAAATTAAATTCCATAATGGATATTATGGAAATGTATTTCAGTAATAATAGAGGCTTCATTTTTGTTAAGAGGCAGGTCATTCAATATTTAAAAAGTTTCCTTCATTTTGAGCAAGAGCAAGCAAATAACAGTTATAACTCGAGCAGAATGGGTATGGGAAAAATAACTTTCATTTATAATATTGTCAATCTATAACTGTACTTATTTGTGTATAATGCACCCAGACTTTGCCTGTGCTTAATACTTGACTGTCACAATACTTTTGAAAATTCAACATCACATGGCAAATTGGGGCAAATTCACTAAAGCGCAAAGCGCCCAACACTAGCGCAAATTCGCCAGCGTGACATACTTTCGCTACTTTGCCGATTTACTAACGGGCGCTGGTGTAAATTCGCTAGCAAAGTGGACCTACTCTATCGCTACTTCTCACCCTTATGCCAGGCGAAGTTGCGATATGGCGAAGGGACATAACTACGCTAATTTACAAACTTGCGCATTTTACTGAACGTTACCTCTTGCGCCAGACTTGCCTTCGCCACCTCAAACCAGGTGAAGTGCAATAGAGTAGATAGGGATTCAAAAAAAGTTTACATTTTTTCTAAGTCCCAAAAAACTATGGCGTTCCTTTTTAAAGGGTGATAGGTTGAAAAAGATTGTAAATTTTTTTGGGGGTACCCTCCTTCCCCTCTGCATTTCCTAACATATGGCACCTAAACTATACAGTGGGCACATGTATAGGGCAAAATAACAACTCTATTTTATTTTATGAAGCTTTCCCAGGCTTGTGTAGTGTAATGTATTTGCTGCTACATTTACGTCCATTGTACTTTAACTTGGCGACGTATGCAAATTAGGCATCTTTAGCGTAACTTCACTTTGCTTGATGAATTAACGCTACTGCAACTTCGCTACCGTTCGCCTCCCTGAGCGCAACTTCGCATTTTAGTGAATTTGCATAGTGCTGGCAAAACTATGCCTGGCGAAGTGCGGCGAAGCTGTCGCTGGCGCAAATTCGGATCTTAGTGAATTTGCCCCATTGTTTTTTCTTACAGAAAACCAAATAAGGCAGGATCAATCTTAGAATGACTTTAAAGGGAGTGACTGAAACACAAAATAGTATATAATACAGTAGCTGAATAACATTTACATTACTATTATTATCTGTGTACACGGCATGCACACTATGTTTTTGGAGTGTAGGATGAAACTAGAGTACCTGGATGAAACATAAGCACGGGAAGAACATGCAACGCCTTACACATAGGGCCCTGACAGAAATTTAACCCAGGACCACAGAGTATATCCCATGAAACTTTAAGCAGTGATCCAAAAGTTTAAAGAATTTCAAAATCAATTATTTCCCAATATAAGGCATGTATTTTTTCATGCCTCACCATGGCAGAAGTCCCCAACTCATTGGAGAAGCCTACATTTAAATCAAAGCTAAAATTGAAAAAACAACATAGTTATGTAGTTTTTCCATCAGATTTTCTAACAGACTTAGGTTTTCCTGCTCATTTCAGCTACATTAAGATGTAATACCTTTTTAAACTACCTTTATTACAGAGGTGCGTTAGGAATACTTTTGCTTCAAAACTGGAAAATGAGGTTCAATGCAGTGATGGGCGAATTTGTCCCGTTTCATTTTGCCTCAAAATTTGCAAAACGCGACTTTTGACGCACATTAAAGTCAATGGGCATCTGTTTAATTGTCACCGGCACGAGGACGCAGCAATTTCGCAAATTAATTCACCAGCGACAAAACTCGCAAATTTGCGCCTGCTGAATAAATTCGCCCATCACTAGTTCAATGTTGTTAAATGCAAGGTTATGCGCTAATTGGCAACGTGTTGGGAGTTTCCTTAATTGAGAAGGATCTAGGGGTTTTTGTAGATAACAAGTTGTCTAATTCCGGGCAGTTTCATTCTGTGGCCACTAAAGCAAATAAAGTTCTGTCTTGCATAAAAAAGGGCATTAACTCAAGGGATGAAAACATAATTATGCCAGAGGCCACCCCTTCAGACTAGAAGAAAAGAACTTTCATTTGAAGCAAGGTAGGGGGTTCTTGGGGGGCTTGGATGATTTCTTAGACAGACATAATATCAAAGGCTATTGTGATAATAAACTCTATAGTTAGTATAGATATGGGTATATATCATTTATGTGGGGAGGGGCATGTGTATGGATGCTGGGTTTTTATTTGGAGGGGTTGAACTTGATGGACTTTGTCTTTTTTCAACCCAATCTAACTACAGTATGTAACTATGGAAAATAAGACAAATGTTTAGTGACCAGATGGTGCATTCCAGAATTCAGAGTGTAATAAAAATTAAACAGAGGAGTTTTATCTACATGATGTACTGACCCTGCCCTGCAACTAAATATATATTTAAATAATGTACTTTGTTATAAGCACAAAAATTAACAAGATACAAATCACTTGGACAGATGAGCGGATGTTTCTTGAAATGTCTACTACCAGTTCAAATATCTGCTACTTTGTAAATGGAAAATGAATTTTACAGAACATTTCAGCAGTAAATGCTCTTTTAATATTTTTAATAAGTTGAGCAAATTCTCTGGTACCTCAAAGTGAACATTCCTATGCATTTCACTCAAGGGCCAGGCACAGAAGTACATTCATTTCATGTAATATGGGTTTATTTTTGAAGAAAATGTTTTTATTTATTTAAAACATGTATTTCAAGCAATTAGATTTATGGCAAAAATTCTATTCAATAATAAAGCTGTTTCTCCAGCAGCGGTAATTTCTGTATAATTCTCCTTTTTAACTCACTTGCTCAACCTACACAAACTAAACTCAATCTAACTCAGATATATAGAACATCTAAACAGCGGCTTGTTTGTTAACATACTGGGAAATTAAAGTGGACAAATTAACTTGAAGACTAACACAGCTTCATGTCTACAAATAGAAACTTTCTAGAACATAATGTGCTGTACCCAAAGACTGAGGCAGCCCAAGCAGTTCAAGGTCTGGTCATTGAATTCAGCCAGTAGAAAATAAAATGAATGTCTGACAAAGACACCTGCAAACATTTTACATGGTTAAATGGCTTTCATTTGAAAACTTATTATGACTTATTTCAGCAATACACCAAAAATAAGTTTCAGAAGATATAAATTATTTCTGTTCATTAGATGTTTTTTTCTTTTTTGATTCTTATATATATAATAAATAGTTAAGGAAACGTGTAAGATCACCAGCACAATTCTTAGGTAACTAATTAAAAAAATGAATCCTTTCCTGCCCACTTTGCTATTCATAGTGACTAGTGATGGGCGAATTCGCTGCAAATTCCCGGGGAATTCCCGCGATTCGCTGCGGGTGAATAAATTCGCAAAACCGCCATGAAAATTTGCCAGCAAAAATTCGCTGGCGTAAAAAAAAAAATGGTGACGCCGGCGTCCGTTTTTTTACCGCCAGTGTCTTGTTTTTGTGACAGCCGGTGAATGTGCGCCAGTGTCAAAAACGCGAATTTTTTGCCATTTTGTGAATTTTGCTGGAAATTCGCTAATTGTTCAGCGAAGCAAAATGCCTCAAATTCGCCCATCACTAATAAAGATGTACAATGCAAGGCAGTTGGCACTTTATTTGACAAAGCCTTGGTTTTTGTCACATCAAAGGAATAAATACACTGAAATTAATTACAGCAATTTCTTGCAGCTAGTGCAGCAGAAGAATATGTGAATTTCTGTGTGGGAGAGTTATGGTCTGGAAAGCCACTAGAAGATGTGACAGGAGTTGTCGGAACCGAAATACAACTTACAGACTGGATATGTTTCTCTCTGGCAAAGCTTAAAATCTCATTCAACATGTTTCCAATGAGACAGGCTACAATAAACTATACTGCTCCACTTCTTTTGATTCTCTATGAAATAAATACATTTTTATTAGCCAAGGGCGAATTTTTTTGCCTTGTTTTGCCAAAAAAATGACGCCCCTAGACTTGTATGGCGTTGTGTGTCAAAATAAAAAGACGCGCGTCAAAAAAATTTTTGCTGTGTGACAAAATTTTTTTGACGCTCATAGACTTCAATGGTGAATTTTTGGCGAAACGGGTCAAATTCGCCCATCCCTAATTTTTATACATGTAGATATTTTTTATACTGTATCCTAGGGGTAGCTCAAAACATCAATTCAATTTCAGATTCATCAACTCAAATTTTTGACATATTTATTATCACATTATTGCTTCTTGGTATTGCGGAGGCCTATTTTTAGTGGTTTTAGAGGTTTTTTCCAACCAAGACTAAACTCGCTTTCTCTAAAAAGCATGAATTTCACGAAATGTATTAAAAGATCTAAACATAAAAAAAGCATGAAGTTGCAGAAAAGTCGCAAAAACCTGCAGAAAAGTCGCAACATAAAAAAACATGAAGTTGCAGAAAAGTCGCAAAAACCAAAATATTTTGACTTGTCTCACAACTACGACTTTTTTATTGATGCACAAGAGTAGGGATGTAGCGAACTGTTCTGCTGCGAACTAGTTCGCGCGAACTTCGACCGTTCGCGTCCGCCGAATGTTCGCGAACGTTTGGGAACATTCGCATTTTGAGTTCGCGTTCGATTCGAATACAAGTCGTTCGACCATTCGACCATTCGAATTCCTTCGACCGCTAAAAAATGAACGATTTCCATTCGTTTGAACGATTGTAAGCATTCGATCGAATGAAAAGCATTCGATCGAATGGCTTCGATCGTTCGATTCGAATGAAAATCCTTCGATCGAAAGATTAAAATCCTTCGATCGTTCGAATCGAACGATTTTAGCGGGTGTTCGAAGTTCGCGAACTGTCCGCGAACGTTCGCATTTTTTGCCGGTGTTCGCGAACACCAAATCGGCAGTTCGCTACATCCCTACACAAGAGCCAGTGTCAAAAAAACAGAAAACCTCTAAAACCACATATCAAAGAAACATCTTCCAGTTGGAAAAGTGACATCTGCCATTGACTTCTACATGATTTCAACAGGTTTTAGCTAGAGTGTTTTTGGATTCGGAATTGTAGCAGTTGTGCTGCATAATAGATCCCAGAAAAATCGTGCTTTTTTTCTGCAACTTTTTGGGATATTTGGCGTCAAAAAGCCAGACCCAAAAAAGTCGCTGTTTAATAAATTGGCCCCTTAGATACAGAGAAGCCAATTTATCAACATTCTCATTTTAGTGGTTTTAGAAACCACGAAAATACTCTTCAAACTTCAAAATCCTCAAATTTTTTGTGTAAATACAAAATGAAAAAAACCCCCCAAAAAAGCTTGAATTAAAGAGAGATTTTACAACTGGAAAAGGACGAATGCCATTTGCTTCTACACAACTTTGATAGATTGTAGATGGCAAAATTTTGTATTGGTGTTTTTATATTTAATTATATTTAAATGTATTTATTTATATTTATGAATTTTTCATGGCTTAAAGTAATTAGTATAATTCAACTTTTAGTGCTAAAAATTTGTTTCGGGCAAACAAACGCAAATTTTTTTTTTATAGTATATCGTTTTATATTGAGCCACATTCATCATATTAGTTCATTATTCTCTTACACCAATTTAATATGGATTAAACCACAAAAAAGCGTGACAAATGCTGTAAAATAACGTAGTGAAAAGACACCCATTGACTTTAATTTTGTGAGAAAAATATGCTGTGAAAAAACACCCACTGATGAATATATTTTAAACAAAAAAACAAAATGTTGTCAATTTGTAAGTGATCAAACTTTTAACATCTGTGTTTCATCCTGTACCTGTTTAAATAAAAAGGTCATATTTAATGACTTCTGATTTCATATAGTTGATGTTATTGCAGAAAACCAGTATTCTCTCTCCACTGCTTTGTTTCTCAGTGTGACCCAGAAATAAGTTAACTTCACTCTCATGCTACAGTTACCCAGCAAATGGACTTCATTTGTCAGTAACTAAGGGGCCCATATACAAACAATTGAATTGTAATTTTTCCACGAATCACAAAAAAATGGTGGTTTTCTGATATTTTTAAAAAACTTTAAAAATGTAAGATTTATTAAGGGGCCCATTCATTAAGTTCGAGTGAAGGAATAGAAGAAAAAAAACTTCGAATTTCGAAGTGGCTTTTTGGCTACTTCGACCATCGAATGGGCTACTTCGACCTTCGACTATGACTTCGACTCGAATGATTCTAACTAAAAATCGTTCGACTATTCGACCATTCGATAGTCAAAGTACTGTCTCTTTAAGAAAAAACTTCGACCCCCTAGTTCGCCGCCTAAAAGCTACCGAGCTCAATGTTAGCCTATGGGGAAGGTCCATAGGCTTGCCTAACTTTTTTTGGTTGAAGGATAATCCTTCGATCATTGGATTAAAATCCTTCGAATCATTCAATTCGAAGGATTTAATCGTTCGATCGAAGTATTTGCTCAAAATTCTTCGACTTCGATATTCGAAGTTGAAGGATTTTCATTCCCCAGTCGAATATCGAGGGTTAATTAACCCTCGATATTCAACCTTTGATGAATTTGCCTCTAAGTGTAAAAACCACAAAGACCTCTGATGCAAAACTTTGCCAAGTAAAAGTTGTCATGGTTCTATTGAAGTCAATGGGAACTGCACTGATGTTATTGGACCTTTTTAAATCATTTTGGACTTTTAGAGGTTTTTGGATTTTTTACTCTAGGAATTGTCTGAAAAACGCAAATTTTTCGAGGTTTACAAGGTTTTCATATTTTTTAGTGCATTTTTCAGTGCTTTTTTTTCGTTTTACTTTTATATTTGGATCATTTAATAAATTCATTGACAATCGTGGTTTTAGAGTTTGTGAGTTTGGTCGTGGTTTCAAAATCCTCTTAAACAACTAGAATCTGACCTTTATTAAATAAGCCTCAACGACTATGGGGCCCATATACTTCTTTTTTCTATGAATCTCAAAACATTTGTGGTTTTCCTGTATTTCTGAAAAGCTCTAAAAATCTGAGATTCAGTTTATTAAGTGGAAAAACCAGGAATGCCTTTAATGTCAAGTAAAAGTTGTTGAGGTACTGTAAAAGTCAATTAGAGGTGCACTGATCCTATTATAAAAAGTACTAAAAAAAAAAGTTTCGCCATGAAAATTATGCCTCTAGACTCTAATGGGTGAAAGAATTTTTAGCGCGTCAAAAAATTGACGCACAATTGCTGGCAAGTCAAAAAAAATTGTTGCCCATAGTCTTCAATGCATTTCGCCAAATATTCGTGTTATGCAAATTCTTGGCAAAGTGAAACGAGTCAGATTCGCCTACTACTAGCAACTAATTCAAATGCAATTTGGTGGTGTCACCCCCTTAAATTCACCTCTAATTGCTGTAATTAGAGGTGCACTGATCCTATTATTATACTTATTTTTAAACCAATGAGAATTTTCGAGGTTTTTGGATTTTTTTTTGCTACGTTTATATTAGTAGATAAATCCTGACCAACTTTTTGTATTTTTTCTTATGTTTATCCACAGTATAATAATTTAAAGTACTATTTTTAAAGGGCTTGTTCACATTCCAACACTTTTTTCAGTTCATTTGGTTTCAAATAGTTCACCAGAAATAAAGACTTCAAATTACTATCTATTCTCTATTTGTGACAGTTTTTCTTATACTGAAGTTTAAAGTTTAAAATTTCTTCTTCTTATGCCTTTCTAAAGCAGCAGTGGGGGAGAGTGGTCACTGACTGTTCTAAATTGATACATAAGTTGATCCATTTCTTATCTTTGTCCCTGCTGAGTAGAATCCCTGAGTTTTTTTTTAAAGGCAGCTGTTAGAATTGATACAATAGTTATTAATATTCCACAGGTGCTGCTAAGAAATGGATCAACTAATGTAGCAAATTGTAACAGAATCTGCACCTGGATAACTGAGTTGCCAGACTGAAATACCAGAGACACAAACTTTAAACTTCAATTTTGAAAAATTATAAAAATAAATAAATAAATAAATAAAAGCGGGAAAGCAGTTGAAACAAGTCTTTCTGGTGAACCAGCTGAAAACAACTGAACTGAAAAAAAGTGGTTGGAAGGTGAACAACCACTTTTTAAATGCCTACTGGCTACTGTCATCAGAATAAAACACGTTTAAAAATAATGTGTTGTAAATTGTAGTTGTAATTGTAAATATCATTGCACTTTTTATGTTTGCATGGGGGAATTCATTTTTCTGGAACACCCGGTTTTATTCCTAGCAAATAACAGAAGCTCCACATCTCTGCTGGCAGATTTCAGCCGTAGGGGGCACAGTTAGTGATGGGCGAATTTATTCGCCAGGCGCGAATTCACTGCGAATTTGCGCGATTCGCCGCCAGTGAATAAATTCGCTAAACGCCCGCGAAAATTCGCGGCAAAAATTCGCCGGCGTCAAATTTTTTTTTCCCGAAAAAACTGGCGCCGGCGTCAAAAACGGGCGCCGGCGTCAAAAAACGGGCGCCGACGTCCAAAAAACGAGCGCCGGCATCAGAAACGAGACGCCAGCGCAAACTCGCCCATCACTAGGCACAGTGTCATGGGGGTACAGGACAACCTGCAGTTGGGGGTGTTAGGGGGCAGTGACAGGGAACAGGACCTTACCACCTGCCCTAGGCAGTCATAGTCTATAGCTAATGTAAAGGGAAATGCAATCTAAACTCCGTTTTTCAACTTTGTTAGGCGCAGTCTGGCTTGTTTTACTTCGTTATGAAGTCTGTTATGTCCATGTGCCTACCACAATCCATTTCAAGGAATATATAGGAATTGAGGCCCCCAATGCAAAGAGTAATCATTTTTGCAGGTTCTTTTACAAATTGGCATTCCCCCAAGGGGGACTAAAGTGAATGAGTTTAGGAGACCCAACTATTAAAATGAGTGAAATGGTTTTATAATGAAGGGGGATTATTATGTGATGGTAGCATCACTAGACCTGAAAGAGAAAGTAAGTTTTGGAATCCCAATATTACAAGTGACTACAGAGACTTTGAGCTTTACTTTAAAAAAAGCTCAACTTTCAAATTTATATATATATATATATATATATATATATATATATATATATATATATATATATATATATATATATATATATATATATATATATATATATACACATCTTATAGTTACTATGGATAATTCAACGTTTTCCTACCTGGCACCCTCTTTGCCCAGTTAATCATGTGCACTAGCTCCTTATCAGCAAGGTTTGTAAGCAGAGTCATCATGGAAGCTTCACTGAGTGGTTTGGTTGAGTCATGCTCAGAATATACTATAGGTGGCTCAGCCTCCATTAAGGCACTGATAAGCTGCTCAGCTGTAAGTGATAATACTGGGCTCAGCTTCATGCTTTTCACAGAAGGATTCACCCAAATGGATGCTGTCCTAATTTCCGATGGATTCACATCATTTTTCTGCTCTGGTTCTTCTTTCTGCTGCTTGTGTTTCAACATACGCCCTCCCCTGCGATCTTTTCGAATACCTTAATATAAAAAGGATATTGATTAATATTTTTAAAAGTGTTTTGGTTTTCAGCAAATAGAGTTTAAAGTAAATGTGTAAAAATAAAACAAAGTGGGAATGGGGGTTTGTTGGTTGGTTCTTAACACTATGATGCAGATTCATCAAATATCAAAATGGATCCAGAAGGATTTTTTTTATATAATTAACCCACTTATAAACACTTTCAGTGGGTGCATATCATGTAATTCTCCCTTCTATAATTCAAGAAAATAAAGTCCAACCAACAGAACTAACACTGTAAGAAGCAACTAATATGAATACATTTGTATATTTACCAATTAACATACTTTATCTTATAATAATCACTATCTGAATTATTTCATTTGCTTTATCTTTCAGAATTTTTCAGAAAGTATATTCTATTGAGTTTATACTGTATGTTGAATAACATTTAGGGGGTTATTTACAAACCTCCCTTCAGGCTTTTTGGGGCAAAACTCAAAAGTTTTCTTTTTTTTTTTTAAACTAGAATTTTTCGAGACTTATTAAAGCCCAAGGCAGCAAAAAGCCAGAATCACAAAATCCACCATCTCAGACCTGCCGGGGTTGTGTATTTATCAAGAGGTGTCTATCCTACTTTGCCGTTTCTGTGGTCTGTGCTGGAATTAGCCCAAAAATCTGTCTTTTACAGGCTTCACGGGCAAAAATCTGAAAAACTTTGACATTTTGGGGAAAAACTCATATGATTCTATTTTTTTCTCGATTTTATTGAGTTTTTATCCGAAAAGATTAAATTGAGCTTTTTTAATAATAAATAAGGTCAAATCATGGACTCTAGTTTGGTCTGACGTTTTTTATTAAAAAAATCTGAAAAATTTGGATTAGATTTAGATAAATGACCCCCTATCTATACTGACCCATTTCATCAATTGTAGGCTCATCATCTGATGTGGGAGCAACCATGCCAACCTGCATGGTTCACTAATCTGCGTCAGCCATAAAACACAGGGTTTAGTTCTCTTTAAATAAAAAACAAATGAAACCCTTAAGTCATGAAATTAAATAGAACATGGATGAGTTATGTTATTGTGAATTTGTTTTACAAAATCTGGATGTGTAATTGAGTATAATGTTATTTAAACATGGGAAGATTTTCTTGCTGTAAAATCAATGTAGAAAAAAATGTGTCTGTCTGTACTGTATATACTCCATTAAAGTTTTTTTGTGTTCAGCTTACTTAAAAAAAGTTGATTTCTCCATGTGATGCTCTGGCATGAGTTATATGGAACTACATACTACATATACATTTTTTAAAATACATATTTACTTATAGGTATGAATACTGAATGGCCTTCTTCCATAGATTCCCCTATAATGAAATAATCGAAATTTTTTAAAAAATGATTCCCTTTTTCTCTGTAATAAGGTATGACGATCCAAATTATGGAAAGATCCATTATCTGGAAAACCCCAGGTCCTGAGCATTCTGGATAACAGGTCCCATACCTGTAAAGTAGTGTTTTAAAGTAGAAATCACAAGGAAAATTACATATTGCTGAAGCTGTGTGGGTTTCCCTAAAATATATTCACATTCCTATTTCCCAATATCTATTTGGAACAGCTCACCCTCCCCGATAAGGCAAGTAAGGGCTTGAAAGTATTTTAGATAAACAGCAACAGGTCAGATTTATAATTTTCTGCTACTGAATCACTGGTAATACCCAAATGTCAAGGCAGAATATTGTGTTCATCCTTGCTGAACAAAAGAGCAAAGGCCAAGTTCATTAGGTAAACAAAGCTGACTGAGCATATTTATTTCTTGCAAAATGAAAATTACCTGGCAGCTCATATCTGGAGCATGACAGAAATATTAGGTGAAAAAAAGACTGTTGAAGGAAAGTCGTTCAGAAATATTTGGTGAAAAAAGACTGTGGAAGGAAAGCCGTTGGAGTTGATAGCCTGTGATTCTTTTTTATTCACACAGCTGGAAACTGACTTCTAAGACCAAGAACCTATATTTCAGCTGTGCTCTACAAAACCTTCATTTACTAGATAGTACCAAACTACAAATGGTTTATTTTTCTTTTATTTATTCATTTTTAGTGATGGGCGAATTTCTTCCGTTTCCAAAATTTTTTGACGCCGGCGAATTTCCGCTAGGGGTTTCGTGAATTTATTCGCCACTGGCGTAACACAGAAATTTTAACCAGGTGAATTTATTCGCCCATCACTATTAATTTTTCAATTACTAAAATTGGTCTGTGTCTCCCCAGTTTGGAATTTACATAACTTTCTGGCTGCCATGGGCCCAGAGGCAGAGGCTGAATGGCAGACTGTTATAACAAGAAGACAAAACAGAAAGATAAATAATAATGACTGCGAAAATCAAATGTAAGCGACATATTCATTATTCTGTGTAAAACAAAATTCGCTGAAAAAGTGGAGTAAAAATCTGTGCAAAATAAATGGTATATTTATCAAGATGTGTGCAATGTTATGCTTTGTGAATGCCAGATTTACCGGCATTATTTTATTTTGCTCCTGGTGGAGGCTTCCCCTAGAAAAAACGAGTATAAAATATGCGCAATTTGTTCATGGTAACTTACTTGTGAATTTTAAATGTATGGCATATCCTTGGGGTCAAGAATAGTGATGGGCAAATTTGTTCAGCAGGCATCGATTTGCTCCGATTTTCCGCATTTCGCCACCTATGAATTGTTTCGAGAAGCTGCTGTGAAAATTTGCCGGCAAAAAATCTGCTCTGACAAAAAAGTCACTCGTAAAAATTGTCACAAGTCAAAATAATTTTGACGCCCATTGACAATGCATTTGGACAAGAAATTGCGCATGTAAAAATTGACGCTCATGTAAAAATAGTCACGGGTCAAAATAATTTTGACGCCCATTGACTTCAATGCGCTTTGCGAACGTTTCACTGTTTTGCAAATTTTTTCGGCGTTTCGTTAATTTTCCGGGTGAAGTGAAACGGGACAGATTCACCCATCACTAGTCAAGAATTTAATACAGGTAACTTCGCCTTTTTTTACTTGTTTCCCTCTTTTAATATAGAATATACTATAGATAATATATCAATTATGTGGTGCTTTAAATGAGTACCCAAAGGAAATGCATGCTTGAACAGTGCCCTGGCCGGAATCGAACCTAGGACAGTACATTTAAAAAATGGCAGTACATGTTACATACATTTACCTTCTAATCATTTTACAGAAACGTTGTCCATTATCTACATCTTACATTTAAATATTCTTATATTTAATAATGATTTATGTAATTGTTAATTGTCGCATTTTGTCTTTAATTAATTACATATTCCACCACTTGCATTTTTGACTAAAACAAACATGTTTTTGATCTTACATATTCAAATTTCAAAATACCGTAATTACAATGTCTTTACCATTTTAGCTGCTTTTAAATGTTTCAGGCTCAGAGTTGTAAAGCATTGCCCAGTAGACATGTGCAGCATATCAAAGTGATGATAAGATTTCTTCTACATTTTCCTGCCAAGCCACGGACACATATTGTAAACGTGGCGCCTCACTTTTAAGATTATTGTAAGTAAACATAAAATATTCAATTAAAATAATTTTATGGTTTTATGATTTAAAGATATATCAGTCCTCTTTAAAGTACAGAAAGTAGACTTTTTTTCATTTTATGTTTTAAACGCACTTACTGGATATAAATGCTTCTGCACCTACACAACACCAAACTTTGTAAGCATATTTGTAAGTATATTTCAAACTACAAAAAGACAAAACATTTGCATTGGTTTTATATTTTGGATGCTTGTTTGCTTTAATGATTCAATGAAAATAGTGTTCCAAACATTTACAAATAAAAAGTAAATTTTTGTTCAATGAAAAAACACTGCAAAATAAGTTAATTGTCTCTTACTCTTACTGATGACTGTACCACTGCCATTATAAGCAGTATGTTCCCTAACTACAAAATAATCATCACATGAATCCCAATTAAAACACATCATAGAATATATGACATGTTTTATACTAATGCCTACATATTTGTCCTAGTCTTAGGATGTATGCATCATCTTTATAGTATTTCAATTTAAAAGTTTTACAAAGTAATAGGGATTCGTTTTATCTTTCCAACACAAAAGTTGCATGTCTTGAAAGGTTTCAATTTGGTTTGGCAGAACACTATATAAGGGGCTTATGTAGCTATGTTCAAATATTTATTGTTTAAAGTTTTTTTTGTGCTTTAGCAAAAGTTATAGAAACTCAAATTTTAGAGATTCATTAAAGGAGAAGGAAAGGCTCTAAATACTTGGGGGTGCCAATTGATTGTATATACTTACCTTAAACCCCAGGCCAGGGGTTATTCCAGTGAGCACCACGAAGAGATCGGCTTCCTTCTACCTCTTTCTTCGCAGGTGCGCAGTGGCGCAAAAATGCCTAAACTTTAATGAAGAAGTTGGCTATTTCGTTCTACTGCGCATGCGATTGCCCTGGGAAATTTGAAGAAAGAAGAAGAAGGAAGCTAATCGCTCCGTGGTGCTCTCTGGAAGAACCCCCAAACTGGTGCATTTTTTTCTGATAGGAGCACTGGCCGGGGTGTGAGGTAAATATATATATATAATAACTTGGGGGTGCCTAACCTTTGGCACCCCCAATTAAATAAGCCTTTCCTTCTCCTTTAAGCGCAAAAAAATCCAAAAACTCAGATGTAGAAATGTGGCTTCTAGAAGCTGGTGTGTTCCTGTAGAAGTCAATGGGATTTATCTTAAGCAAAATTTAAGCAATTTCTTCCAATTTCAAGTTTTTAATTTTTTTTTTTAACTTTTTTAAAAGTTGGTTGATTTTCATCATTGAAAATAATGAGTTGAATACAAACTCACTGCATTTGAGTTTTTCACATTTTTATAAAGTTAAAAAGTTATAGCTATATTTTTTTTTAATTTGCACACATTTGACTTTATTAGGGATGCACTGAATCCAGAATTCGGTTCGGGATTCGGCCTTTTTTAGCAGGATTTGCATTCGGCCGAGTTCTTCTGCCCGGCCGAACCGAATCCTAATTTGCATATTCAAATTAGGGGTGGGGAAGGAAATCTAATGACTTTTCGTCACAAAACAAGGAACTACATTTTTTCCCCCTCCCACCCCTAATTTGCATATGCATCGAATTTGGTTCGGTATTCGTCCGAATCTTTCACAAAGGATTCAGGGGTTCGGCCGAATCCAAAATAGTGGATTTGGTGCATCCCTAGACTTTATTCAAATTTAAGATAAAATCTAAATATGAATTCTGATAAATCGGACTGGAGAGGCCATACAAATACAATTACAGAAAACTGTAAGTTAGTTTTTGGATATACCCACATTTTCTGAAATTAATTGCTTTGACTTGCTGCCTAACTGGTTTTAAAAAACTAGTGTTCAGTTTCCCAAAAATATGTTTTAGCCAAAGCAATCCATTGCAGAATGCATGAGTTCAGGAACGTTAATAGATTGCCCAAAACATGACAGAATCTGACCCTAATGATTCGGTAGAACATTGTCAAATAGCTGAGAATCAGCTGAAAGAAGGATTTGGTGCATTCCTACAAAATTATAATAAGTAGCGGCTGAGTAAGGGCATCAGGTTAAATTAGGTAAAAAAAAAAAGGTGGAATTCTTTATTTCATTCATGACCAACTAGAAAAATCACAGAAAGGAAAAACGAGGCAAAAAATGTGAGTGATATAAAGAACACACCTAGTTTTACCCAACTCAAAGTTTCAAAACTTCATAAATCAGACCTACTGTATAAATGAATTTGTTTGGTATCTTTCTACTTTACTCTCTATTTGTATAGTAAATGTACACATTTTCAATAACACACATACACATGTCCATAGGTTTTAGCTAAGGAATAGTGATGGGCGAATTTGCGCCGTTTCGCTTCGCTGAAAAATTCGCGAATTTAGCGCGAAATTCGCGAAACGGCGAAAATTTCGCGAAACGGCTCCGGCGTCTCGTTTTTGACGCCGGCGCCCGTTTTTTCGACGCCGGCGCCCGTTTTTTGCGCCGGCGCCCGTTTTTGACGCCGGCGTCCGTTTTTCGGAAACATTTTTTTTGACGCCGGCGAATTTTTACCGCGAATTTTCGCGGGAGTTTCGCGAATTCATTAGCTCGGCGCGAATCGCGCAAATTCGCCGCGAATTCGCGCCTGGCGAATAAATTCGCCCATCACTACTAAGGAACATATCATTACTGTTAGGATGAAGAATACCATAAAAGAAAAAGGAAGAGTGGTCTATTTCCCATAATGGCATGGTTATAACAAACTCCAGGTTGAACCACTTGGAAACAAGAAAAGCATTTTTAAGTTATCTAGCATGGTTGAAATTTAAAGAATACAAAAAATTTAATTTATTGTGTGTCTCAAAAACATTGTAAATGAGAAAAATGCATGCATCTTAAGCTGTTTTTTTTCTTTGTCACATGTAATGATGATAACAGGCTATTGGAAAAATGCTAAATGTTATAAATCAAGCTTCTACACCCAGCTTTTTTTTTTATACGAGTTCAGGTTTAACATTGGATAATACGTATTAGACTTTGATTACACTGTACTTAAAAGGACACAAATTGATCTTATCTGCAGAAGCCAATTCTGAAGTTGCTCTTAAGCTCATTTGAAATTAAAGGAAAACTATACCCCCAAAATGAATACTTAAGCAACAGATAGTTTATATCAAATTGAATGACATATTAAAGAATCTTACCAAACTGAAATATATATTTACATAAATATTGCCCTTTTACATCTCTTGCCTTGAACCACCATTTCGTGACTCTATCTGTGCTGCCTCAGAGATCACCTGACCAGAAATACTACAACACTAACTGTAACAGGAAGAAGTGAGGAAGCAAAAGGCAGAACTCTGTCCGTTAATTGGCTCATGTGACCTTACATGTGGTTTGTATGTGTGCACAGTGAATCGTACGATCTCAGGGGACAGCCCTTATTTTTTAAAATGGCAATTTTCTATTTATGATTACCCAATGGCACATACTACTAAAAAAGTGTATTATTATGATAATGGTTCATTTACATGAAGCAGGGTTTTACACATGAGCTGTTTTACTCAGTATCTTTTAATAGAGACCTACATTGTTTGGGGGGTATAGTTTTCCTTTAAGTGATTTCCAACTCAAGAACACAATGTTATAACAGGTGCAATTTTGCCTTTATGGCAGTATAGACACTTTATTCTTTTTTTACCCTATGTTCCAGTGGGCTGAGCAATATGTTAGAGTTTTAAAGATACATGGTGATAATAATAATAATAATAATAATAGGACTACAGTGTCAATGGGGGGGGTTCAGGAAATGAAAGAAATCACTTTCTTCTGGTCCGTAGCCGATGAGCAATGGCTGTGTATTATACCATAGATCAGTCTCACAACTTCATGGATTATTTGTACTATATGGTATGGTTTGTTGGGTGGTCTGACTATCTCTTTTCTTAAAAAAAAATGTATGGCAGGATCTTTTTTTTAGGCTTTCAAATATATTCAAAATAAATGTGCCAATGCTTACATGATGATAATACAATTACAGTTATTTAGTTAAGTCTCAGCAATGCATAATTCCTACTTTGAGTAACACCAGCCATCTGTAAAACCTGTTGACTGGCTCTAAACTATTTTACACCAGCTTTAGCCATGTCTTATTACTTATATTGGGTAACGCTCACTGTATGTCTTTGTCCTCCAGTTTATGGAGCTGTAAATAGCTGTGAGGCAGAAAGATATCAATTAAGATGTCACGGGTCAGGTTTAGTGATGAGCAAATCTGTCCAGTGTTGACAGAAAACTTGTGGAACGGTGAGAAATTAATGAAACACATTAAAATCTATGGGCATCATTTTTGTTGCAGTAAATTTTATGGAGCAAAATACTGTATATTAGAGTCTACACGTGACTTTGTGTCTACCACTTTTGTCTACTGTGCAACAATTTTGTGGCGAATTTTTGACACCATTCCGCAAAACTTTTCGACGTCTTTGCTGGGAAATCATACATAGCAAAAAAAATTACTCATCATTAGTAAGGTTATCTGAAATGGGCAGTTCCAACCATTTACTCAAGCTGTTTTGCATGTAAAAAGTCCTTGAGGCATGATTTTCTCTGCAATTCTTAAATTAGGTCCTTCTCTGTCACATCCACAACAATGCCTTGTTCTCCCATTGGATTTGTTCCCAGTTACCAAAAGCAGCTAACAAAAAAAAATACCAACGCTCCGCTACACACAACGAGCAGCATAACTGACTGGACAGTATATCACAAGTATTTGTTCCTTTTTCTTGAGTTTAAGCAGTTTGGGATCTATGAAGTGGAACCAGTTAGCCAGAAAGATCCAAAAAATACCTGTGCCAATCCCCATAAAGTAATATTTACAAATACACATTCTTAATTTACGCTTGATACGTTTCTTCCTTAGTAATACCTGCCTAATTCAGCTTTGACGACAAAAGAACTGTATTAGGCATTTATGTGTTAAATTCTTGTTTTGTTCATGTAGTTTTAGGTATTGTGCTCAATATTATGGCAAGACCCCTTAATGCAGAAAATCCCTCCTCCTTACCATACCAAATAATAGATCCCCGAGATATGGTTCTATTCTACTCAACCCTAAATTCCACACTTTAAAACAAATATAAATTTAAACAAAACAAAAACTACCTTTAATTGCAGTTATATTTGCAAATAACATTAAAACCATAGGAAAATGTTCAATTAATATGCTTAGAAGTGTTTTTTTTCTTTCTATGTTAGGCAATGTTTTTTGGCTTTACTTGCCTTTTTTAAATGTTATTCTCATTTACCTTATTTAATCAACTATTTCTTCTACAGAATAAGGTATTTACAACTTTTGTTGTGTATGTTAAGCACCCTTTATTTTAGAGTTCCATGTGCTATGAAATAGAAAATACCAGGTATGAATAATATTTGCTAGTAACCATTTGATGTTCTTATCCATGCTGGCAAACACACATGTGAGTTTCTGCTATTAGCTTTAACAACCTTGCTCCGTACTTCAAAGGTACATGCCACAGCACAAAGCAGTTTAGGCAAATTTAGATAAGAAAATGCTAATGCCAAGTGTTAACTCCCATCTAGACTTTGGCATTTTGAACCAGTGCCACTCGAACCCTCCCTCAGTTAGGTGGTGATGTGGGATTACGTGAGCTCTATCATGCTTTATTAGATGATAAATGGAAAATTGTTAATCTCTCCATTTCAATGCTAGCAATATTTTGGTTGGCTCTGGGAAGAAACACATTTCTGGCAATGTCTAATCGGGTCCTAGCCAAGTGGATGAGCCACTGGTCTGCATTTATCAAGCTAGAAACCTGTCAGGCTCACTGGGAAGATTATCTTGAACATGACACATGAAAGCTGAAGACAGTATATTTCAGCAAAGCCCTTGTAAGATTAGGTTCATTTGCTTAATAAAAGATATTTGCACTTTCCCGACATTTTCATTATATTAGAAACTTCCTGTATGTTCCCTGGGGGAAAATATCCACAACAAAAGAGTTTATTATTGGTAAAATAAAAACTACTATAAGTGCATAACTTATGGATAATATATGTTTGTCTTTTAAAGTCTGTTTGTTTAAACTCTATGCTGGTTCTGCATGTTGTAACCTATGTTTATTATGTATATTGTAGAAATAATCCAAATAGCACATAAGCTTTCATTATATTTAAAGGAATAGTTCCATGTAAAAATTAAACTGGTTCAATAGACAGACTGTGCAAAATAAAAAAGTTTCTAATACACAGTTCTGATACCCCTCTGTCCTCCCTGTAAGTTCACTGGCTGCGATACGGACACATGCACAGCACATATTATTCACAAATAGTTGTATTACCCATGTTTTTCCCTAAAAAGTTATTGCACTGCTGTGCCGTCTTTCTGTTGTATGCAAATTTTTTGCATTTTCGCAAATGGCTCACAAATGAGTTGGTATGGAGGTATACCATCAAATGTATACTGCCATATACACACAGGGGCAGATTAATGTGAAATTAGAGCTCACCACTGAAAAATTCACTTTCTATTCATTCCTATGAGATTTTTAGAATCTTGTTTTTCAATGGGTGAAAGGTGGAAATTCCCATGAAAATTAATAGAAATACATGATCTCTAATCTCACTTTTTGATAAATCTGCCCCTTTGTGTATTTTTATTCCATATGTTTATGTCTGTATGCAGGGCCACCATCAGGGGGTCACAGGGAGTACAAGTGTACCAGGCCCGGGTCTGAAGGGGGGCTCGGCAGTGCTAAACTTTTTCAAAGAGCCGGGTCCCCCTTGACAGCGCCAAAGCCGCACCGCCTCCTTACAAGAAGTCCCAAAGAGTTGAAATGCAGAAGTGCCAAAAAAGCCGTACAGCCGAAGTCTCAAAGCAGAGAAAAGACCTGAAGCCACGAAAATAGGCGAAGCCGAAGCGGCGAAAAGACCCGAAGTCATGAAAAAAGCTGAAATTGAAGTCCTGAAGCGGCGAAAAGACCCAAAGTCGCAAAAGGAGGCGAAGTTGAAGTCCTGAAGCCACCAGCTCAATTCCTCTGAACACCAATGTGTGTTTTTTTTTTTTTAATCCCCTGGCCTCCAATGTATTATTATAATACTCTATTGACCCCTGCCACCAATGTTTTTTTTAAAAATATTCTTTGGGGCCCCAATTTTTTTTTAACTTGTAAGGGGGGCCCTGACGCCAATGTTTTCTTAAAAAAAATTCTTTGGGGCCCAATTTTTTTTTAAACTTGTAAGGGGGCCCTGGCACCAATGTTTTCTTAAAAATTATTCTTTGGGGCCCCAATTTTTTTTAAACTTGTAAGGGGGGCCCTGGCACTAATGTATTTTCAAAAAATGTTCTTTGGGGCCCCAATTTTTTTTTTCAATTTGTAAGGGGGCACCAATGCTTTTTAAAAAAAAACTTTTATTTTTTTAACTTATAGTGGGGCCCTGGTCCCCAATAGCTTTTTATAACTTATGTGTGGGGGGGGGGTTATCTTTTTTAGCACTGATGTCTGTGTGGTCTTTTAACTGTGATGTGGAGTGGGCGGGATCTGGGGTGGGGCTTGGGGGCCAGGGTGGGTGGGGCCTCCCAAAATTTTGTTGTATGGGGCCCTGTGATTTCTAACGGCAACCCTTCTGAGTGAAATCATATTGGTCAAGTTGTTATAGCTGACATAAAGCCAAAATGTATTACTCTTTAGTAATGTGCCTTATTTTTGAAACATAAATAAAATATGACCGTCTTCTGTATACAAAAATACAAATGATCTCTACATCCTTTCTCAAGTTTCATGTTTTCTATGACATAAAATGACTAAATTGCTGTGTTTACTACTTAGCTATATTCAAATGTTTCAGTTGAGTGGATTGAGTGGAGGTCATAAGGATTCATAGACAACAGAACAAACAATCATGTTCATCAGTGTTATTTTCCAATGCTTTTTGGCACATACCTCCTTTCATCATTCCAACTTCGTAGCATTTCCGCAGTCGACAGGCTTGGCAGCTCTTTCTCCTGTTCTTGTCTATAGTGCACTGATTGGTTGCGGGACACATGTAGTCATTATGTCCTGTAACAGAAATAAAAATCTGTAGTAATAACTGATCATCTGTCCATAACCTGTAATTTTGAAATGTTTAAAAACCTTTGTGGTTAGCGGTTATTATACAAGGTAAAATTGATCAAATGAATACGGTAAAGGTGTAAAGTAAAGTAAAATTAAAAAGGTTTATGTGTTGCCAATTTCTCCAAGCATGCCACTGATGACTCTATAAATTACTCTATATCTAGGTATCCTTTCTCACTGTAACTCAGGCCAGAGATTCCTCTAAATCAGACTTTGATCTCAATAGTTTCAAATGCATCAAACAGACCGCATAGGGAAATTCAAGCACAGATTCACAAAAACATTTGCTGGCAAAAAGAGATTTAAGAATGAAACAATATGGAAAGAGAGGGGAACTTTTTAATTGTACTGTTGCTATCATTACTGTGTTTATGAAAACATAAATACTCATATTGGCTAATCCACGGCAACCAATCAGCAATTTGCCATCAGATGATGCATCAACTGATTGCATGTTATTGGGTACTAGACACATTTTAAAGGTTTTGATTTTTATAACATTACCCTGTTTTGGTACTAATAAAAGTAGTGTGTGACAGGGTGTGAGAAGGAGACATTCTGTTCTTTTAACTTTAGACATTTATACAATAGATATTAATGTATTGCTTCTATAGAAATATACCCGAGTACACAAGCTAAAAAAAAACAATGATAGCCTATATCTGTACAAAGGCTCCAGTTCTTTATCCCCCTTATACAATAATACAACCCACTCTCTTATATTGTTCCATCGTATAGTCAAATTATCTGGGGCTTGAAGCTCCTCTGCTTTCTATTGCAGGTAGTGCACTGATTTCCTGGGTAAACAGAGAGACTTTGATTTCCAGAATCCATCAGTTCACATTGAAACAAGATAAGGGTGAGGTTGCATTACTTCGTTGGGAAATTGCATGTAACACTTACCCATGTATTTTTAATTTGTAGAATCAGGTATGTTTGTGCTGAAAAAAAATGTATTCATCTATTTATAGTGTTTATGCACCTAGGTCCAACTGAATGAGCTCATATAAAAAAAGGGAAGGTATATTTTTCCTTTAGCTTAAAGCTGTTTTGTTTGTGAGAAGTTATACTTTGCTCATATTTAATACAGCTTTTGTGAACCTGTGTATTTAAACAATGAAACAAACTCTAACACCAAGATTGTCATTAAATTTATTAAAATAACCCAATATAAAAAATACAAACGATAAAAGCACTGAACAAATCGCTAAAAATATGAATACCTGGGAAACCTCTAAAAATTTGAGATTTATGGATGATTCCTAGCAAAAAAAAATCCAAAAAATTTCTAAAAGTCTGAATTGATTCAAAGTGGTCCAATTAGATCAGCACAGCTCCCACTGACTTCCATAGCACTTCAGTTTTGTTTAGATGTTTTTGTGGTTTTTGCACTTAATAAATCACACATTTTTAAAGCTTTTTAGAAATATAAGAAAACCACACATTTTTCAAGATTTGTGGAAAAAATTGCAATTTGATTGTTAGTAAATGGGCCCCTAATTTTGGATCAAGTACAAGGTACTGGTATTTTTACAGAGAAAAGGTAAATCATTTTTTTTAAAAATTTGAAATATTTGGATAAAATGGAGTCCATGGGGGAAATTTAATAAAGGGCGAAGTGGCTAACACTGACGAAAATTTACGTCATTTTGGCACTTTGCCGATTTACTAACGTTCGCTGGTGTAATTTTGCCAAGGAGATAGACTCTTGTGCAACTTCGCACCCTAACGCCAGGCGAATTTTCGATCTGCCGAAAGATTATTACTAAGCAAATTCACCAAGTTTTTGATTTTGCTGACTGTTACCTCTATCGTCAGACTTGCCTTCGCCACCTCAGACCAGGCGAAGTGCAATAGAGTAGATTTTTTTTTGGGTACCCTCCTTCCCCCTACATTTGATAACATATGGCACCTAAACTATACTGTGGGCACATGTGTAGGCCAATATAACACCTATATATTAATTTTATTAAGTTTCCCTGGCCTTGTGTAGTGTAATGTATTTGCTGCAGCATATACGGCCATTGTACTTTAACTGCACACCATATGCAAATTAGGCATCGTTAGTGTATTTTCTATAGCGCAACTTTGCCAGCGTTCATTACCCTGTGCGCAACTTCGGATCTTCATGAATTAGCGTTGTCCAGGCGAAATTATGCCTGGTGAAGTTTTGCGATGAGGGCGAAGCCATAGCAGGGGAATTTTCACCAGTTAGTGAATTTGCCCCTATGGGAGGTGAACTTTCCATAATTTGGAGCTTCTGGATAAAAGGTTTCAGGATATGTTTTTATTTATGCAAATTATTTCCCCACTAAGATTTTCTCCTGTTTCAGTACAAATATAGAATTCAGTAAATTCAGTTTACTAATTCAGCAGTGTACATTTTTGGGTAAGGAGATGATAATTGAAAAATAATTTACTTCCAAACCAATCTAAGCCAAACTACTTGAGTCATCACTGAACAACTGCCTCAACTTCATCACATTTATTAAATGCCCCTTTTTCATGTTTCATGTTTTTGTAGGGTTGTTACACTACTTTACAGAACTCTCTATACAATTATGTTCTTTTTCTCCTTACAGCAAGTGTAGGGACCCATAGGGTTAAATTGCCTCTATGCATTTAATTCCCTACCCTTCCTCCTTTTCCCTAGTTGCTGTGTAAATTATATTTAGAACATAAAGCAGGATGTGGCACTCACAGGGACTCTTCCATATAGTGTTTGGAAAGGGGTCTTCCTCTTTGGCTGCTGGTGTCCTGATCGACTGGTTGTTCCCATTGAGCCTGGGTACACCAAGGCCCATTAAAGCTTTTGCCATAGAGGGACCAGTACCTCTAGTGTCTGAGTCGGGGACCAGGGAACCCCGTGAACGAGGTTAGCTAGAGACAGGGTTATATCTGTCATAGACTCTCTAGTAGAGTAAGTTGGAGAGTACAGATAGCAAGAGCAGCTTTGTGCTCCACCAAGGATCTTTAGCATGGAGTAGCTTCCCAAGGCTCCTAGATCGGCTGCACCTTTTATACTTATTCCACTAAATAATTGCAAGGTCTTTGTTATCAATACAGAAATAAACAGGGGTCTACAAGTACATTTAATACACCTCTGCACATAAATAACTCCTGTGAGTGCTTTTATTAATGCCATTAAGCCATTTGCATGATGGAACTCATTCTTTTTCTGGTATCAGCCTCTGCAAAGACAATTATGTGTAATTTGAGAAAAAAAAATAACAAAATTAAATGGATTTAAAAATATATATATATATATCCATTAACTTACTTAACCTCCAAATTATCATTATCGCTAGACAGAGTAGTATAACTGGAGATATAATGTAACATATACTGAGATTCGAATGTCCATTATAGAGTATATTACTGTCAATTATAGTTTTTAAAGTGATTGTTCTTATTTATATAGCATGTCTCCATCAGTGTTTTACAGAGTAAGGAAACATTACAGTTTACATATACAGACATAAAAAAAAATAGATGCACAGTAACAATTGCATATTATTATTATTATTATTTTTAAGAGACAATAGAGGGTTCCTGATCACAACACAGACATTCTTCAATTAATACTATTATAAAGTTCACTGTTTCTGGGATTTCCATTTCTGTGAAACCCATTCTCCTCCGGATCCAAATCTGCCATTAATAAAAAATTCAACAGCTCAGAAGCAGACAACAACAATAAAGTAGAGAAAAAGATGTATAATATAGTGTAATATTTCTCCAAGAATAAAAAAACCCACCATTTGCGGTCTATCAAATCTGTCATTTAGCTCCTGGCAGGATTGAAGACTGGGAGCAGAGTCAAATGGCACTGCTTAAGGGCTTATTGTATATCTATGTCTATGAGTACCCACCTTCACTCCAGGGTGTTTATAAAACATTTATGCCATTTTCAAGAAGCATATCCGTATTGGCCTAAAGGGATTGCACTTGGTGAAATAATTTTAGGGTCCTCTGAAAGTAATTAAAACATTGTCCTTTGAAAAAGACAAAGGGTATTTATTTATAACTGGTACAATTGCCAGACTGTCCAGATCAACTGGCATGTATGAGTGTCCTAGATGGAATTAATTGGACTGCAAATGGTTGATGGAGCAGAAGCTGGGGGTAGTCATGGATAATAAATTTACATTGTATCTTCAGCAAGCAATGCTAGTCTGCAACAGGAAGGGCCAGCATGGTTTTATATTAAAAGGGAAACACTGCAAGAGGGCCATTCTTCCTCTTTACAAATCACTGGTATTTTGGTATTCAATGTTTAAAAGATATATATATATATATATATATATATATATATATATATATATATATATATATATATATATATATATATAGTAAATGTATATGTTTAAAAGATATATATATAAATATACATGGTTACAGAATCTGTCGTCAAGAATGCTTTGAACCTTAGGTTTTCCAGATAAAGAATCTTTCTATTATTTGGCCTATGAAAGATGGTCTTCCTGTAATTATGAGCTTTCTGTATAATGTGTTAATATATCTCTACACATACACACACACACACATAAATATATATATATATATATACACACACACACACACACACACACACACAGATTTACGTTCAGATGTTGCCCACAAAAAAAACCAACAAGAAATAACAAAAAACATACACATTTCCTAATTAAAACAACAGGCAAAAAGTATGTTCAGCACAAGCTCTACTCATTAGATGTTGAAAAAGGGACGCCGGCATCAAAAACGGACGCTGGCGTCAAAAACGAGATGCCGGCACCGTTTCACAAATTCGCCCATCACTAGTGTTAGAGCCTTGTGCTGTCTAGTTCCATGATACAGAACAGAATGGTGCTCAGTGCTTAATGCAGTCAAACACATTCTCATTGACTGGAACTGTTTTAATAAATGTGTTAAAAAGATAAACATATTCCTTTGTGTCAAGAAGATCCTCCTGAGACTTCCAGAAAGTGGTACTAAATGTGTTGCTAGAAATCCTTCAGAAATCCAAAGATCAAATTTTTTATGTCTGCCCCAAGAATTGTGACAATGAAGTTAGGAACCAATTGCTAGTTTTTTTCCCAAGTAACTTCGAAATAGACAGAGTCTGTCAAAATAAATGATCTGTTTGTAGTGCACAACTCTACAGGGATTGTTTTGACTAATGTGCTGGCTACCTGCTTCCCAAATTAAAAGGAAAAACAAATAAATAAAATAAATAAAAAGTCCACCCACAGCCACATGGCTGATAGTAATCTTATTTTAAGGTTTGGCAAAGTACTGGGATATTTCTTATTTTATCTGATTCTTATAAATCCCAAATCATTTACAAGTCTGGCATATGATCAATCCCACATCTGTATGAAACAAACTCTTAGCTAACTAAGCACATAAAGATACATACTCCCAGGCAAATAGTGCACACCATTAAACTTGTTTCATCCTTGCTTGAAAATGTTATGTTAAAAAATAAATAAAGTTTAAAATGTAAACATATCAGTGCCCTAGCAGTAAACATGTCTTAACTGTTTTCTTATTCAACATCAGTTTAATGAATAGGGCTTGTGCTGAACATACTTTTGGTTAATCTACTTTTTTAGTAATTTCTTGTAGTAAAAAGAGCAAAATTGAAATTAAAAGGAAGTCCCATTGCAACATCCTGGTCAATATACATTGCGAAAGAGAAACTACCAGTTCACTATAAAAATTACAGTTTAATGAATTGTTCATTATTCAAATGCTTAACAAAGGCTACCGTTGGTGCAAGGGAAGGGTTTGTTTATACAGAGGGCTTCTCAGCAGACTGAGAATCTAATATCACAATTTGATAAAAATCTGAAACTTAAAGAACTGGACAACTGAATGCAACAAATTTTTGTTGACAGATAATGACCTTTTATTTTACTCTAATTTGGATATACAAATAATGGTTTGGTTTGGTATTCAGCTGATTCCAAAAGTTATAGGTTTATTTCATCTCTAATGAAAATAGCAGAAGCTCAACTTATATAGTTCTAAAGGCACATTTTTCATGAGTAGTGATGGGCGAATTTATTCAGCAGACACGAATTGGCGAATAAATCCGCAAAACCACAGCAAAAATTCGCTGGCGTCAAAAAAAATGGACGCTGGCACCGTTTCGCAAATCTTTTGCTGTTTCGCAAATTTTCACGCCCCAAATTCGCCCATCACTATTCATAAGCCTATTAGGTAAAACTTTGAAAAATCTGGTCAGAGAAACAATCTATAGTCTGACAACCAAATACGATAGTCTGACAACAATGAGAATCTTAGTAAATTCTCGTATATCTGTCAGATAAATATAACATAGAAAATGTACACCCATTTATATGACATAAATATATAAAGATTACGGTTTTGGGGTTATCCCCAATTATGGGCTAGATACAATTCAGTGAGAAATAGTTATCTCATGGTTTATCAAGTGAAAACTCATGGACATGATTAAATTCAAGGTGAAAAAAACTTTTCTCCTAATTCAGCTCTAGTTTTTTCCCCATAGTTTCCCAGAGTTTTAGCATGATAAACCATGAGATAACTTTCTGAATTGCCTTACAAACTGAATCTTGACAATAACTTTTCACGTGAAAAATGTTTTTCTCACTGAACTTAATCTGGCCCCTTGATCCCACAGCACTAGGGCAAGTTCCTTTAGCTTCTCAAGCTCCAGAGACACATAGGGGCCAATTCACCAAGCTCAAGTGAAGGATTCAAAGTAAAAAAACTTCGAATTTCTAAGTGTTTTTTGGGAATCGAAGGATTCGAACTAAAAATCGTTCGACTATTCGACCATTTGATAGTCGAAGTACTGTCTCTTCAAGAAAAAACTTCGACCCCCTAGTTCGCCACCTAAAAGCTACCGAACACAATGTTAGCCTATGGGGAAGGTCCCCATAGGCTTGGCTAAGTTTTTTTGGTCGAAGGATAATCCTTCGATCGTTGGATTAAAATCCTTCGAATCGAAGGATTTAATCGTTCGATCGATGGATTATTCCTTCGATTGTTCGATCGAACTTTTTGTGCAAAATCCTTCGACTTCGAAATTCGAAGTCGAAGGATTTTCATTCCCCAGTCGAATATGGAGGGTTAATTAACCCTCCATATTCGACCCTTGATGCATCGGCCCCATACTGTAGGGGGCCCATTTACTTAGCTTGAGTGAAGGAATAGAGGAGAAAAACTTCGAATTTTAAATGTTTTTTTGGCTACTTCGACCATCGAATGGGCTACTTCGACCTTCGACTTCGATTCGAACGATTCAAACTAAAAATCGTTCGACTATTCAGCCATTTGATAGTCGAAGTACTGTCTCTTTAAAAAATACTTCGACCCCCTAGTTCGCCACCTAAAACCTACTGAGGCCAATGTTAGCCTATGGGGAAGGTCCCCATAGGCTTCCTAACAATTTTCTGAATGAAGGAAAATCCTTTGATCGATGGATTAAAATCCTTCGAAACGTTTGATTCGAAGGATTTAATCGTTCGATCAAGCGATTATTCCTTCGATCGTTCGATCGTAGGAATAGCGCTAAATCCTTCTTATTTAGGTTATATATTATACAAAGTTATTATAAAATAAATTGTAACTGCTGCATTATAACAATATAAAAACACGGTGACATGTATTAAGAAGGGATTTCAATTTTTAACTGCACAATCATATTTTTCCTTCTTCAGTCTGGGTTAAGCTATTGTTGACTTTGGCAATATGCTATGACACAATCCAATTTTCCCCTTCTAGACACCTGTTAGAACAATATTTTCAATTAAACCATCGCAATAAAGCATCTGTTTTTGTAATGTTCACAGCTTGTGCTAAGAAGATTACGGTTCTGAACTGTAACTGCTTTGCAATGTCAGGCATCTACTTTTAATAGACGCTGCAGTAAAAGATTAAAACAATGGGGGAGGTCTACTTGTTTGGATTTTGGATGTAAACCTCTAACTGTTCTTTGATGCTGTTCTCCCCCAGAAAGCATTAAAGCGTTCTTACAAACGAGCTTGATAAATGATGAAAAACTCACATGTTGTGCCAACTCATTACAGCGAACAACTGGTATAAAGGTAATTGAATCACAAAGTGACAAATGTTATTTTTTTTCTACAGAATCCATTTATGTAATTATTGGTTTCACCAATATTCCCTGTGGCAGGGGGAGGGACAAAGAACACATACCTGTATGTACTATATATTCAAGCAGTATACCATTTGTGTACAATTCAATACACAAATAAAAGAATTCCATCATCAATCCCAAAATATGCACACTTCAAAAGTAATTGTTATTGAAGCAAGGCTTTAAAGTATTCACCTATATTTTCTTGATCAATTTGGACTTTTAGAGGTTTTCGGATTTTTTTTTCCACTAGAAAGTGTCCAAAAAACACATTTTCTTCGAGGTTTGAGCTATTCATATTTTTTGTGCATCATTAAGCTCTTTTTTTTTGGATGTTTTAATAAACATCACAACATGCCTAGTTTTAGAGTTTATGAGTTTAGTAGTGGTATCAAAAACTCTAATTGTGATGAAATATCCTTAAAAATAGTATCAGCAACATCGACTTCAGACCAACAGAGTTGATATTCTGTTGGCTTATTAGATGGTTTCTTTGAGACAGAAGACCTTTAACTAATCTCACAATTGCAGCATTTGATTTATCCTATCAGCCTATCTGAAACAATTCTATTCTAAACATTCTAAAAAAAAATTACACTACTTTGCCTTGAATTGGCTTTTGGCAAACATGTCAGAGAGGTGCTTATAAACACCTATTATGTTAGAAGCAATTTAGAAGCTGTGCAACTTATTTTCCTTCTTATGCTTCCTCTAATGCTGTGATGAGGTGTGGTCCATTTTAAATCATTGCCAGAGTTTTATTTATAGTCAAACATCCAGATGTTTTCATGGGAAAATAGTAGTGAATGTCCATATCCCTTTTAATTACACGATACTAAGCAATTAAATAGAAGAATCCTTGCCAAATAGATTTTTTGCTTGTTATAACAAGGATGTGCATATGTATGGTTGCACATAAAAAATTGGACACAGTCATTAAGCATGCTTCTCTCATGGTCATAATATAATTTTAGGGGGAATGTAATAAACGTTGCAAAGAGCAAAACAATTTGCACAAATAAGAATACAAATTTGCAATGTAATACTCTTCCTTCAACTGTTATTGCATTGCAAATTTTAATTGTGCATTGGCCACTTTTAAGAAGTGCTTGAAGGTGTAATTTATTGGATCAAGCATGACAACTTTTTCAGTAAGAAGTTTTATTTCATTCACAATATACAATTTGCAAACCTTCTTTCACTGTCGGAAGTGGCCGCTAAACATTTTCCGGGTTCGCGAAAGCTATATCAAATTTGCGGAAAGGAAATTTTGCTCACACAAAAGCATAATTTTTAGCATTGAAAATATTTTTCTGTTACCAATTTTTATTATATTCCCCCAGTAGTCTGCAAAAAAGGAAAGAAGGTATAGGAGTATGGATCCCGTGTAAATGATAAGGAAGTTAAGGTTCACTGAACAAAACAACAGTAAAAATAGCCAGAGAGTGAATGGATGGTGGCCAGAAGTAACAAAATGCTTTTGGAAAGCATAGGCTGCAGGAAGCCTTGTTCTTTAGTTGAGCCCAAAATAGATATACATTATCTGACAGAGCTAAAAGATATATGTAGGTAGCAGATATTATTGACCTATAAGTATGAAGTAACCCCAGCATTGTTAGTCTACATAGGCATTGGTCTAGATAGGCATATTCACATATATATATAATATATTGTGGCACAATATTCAGATACACCCTAGAGGGTAGGGTTGTATTTCCTAAAATGCTCTATATAAAATGTGGGGAATATCAGAGGCTGAATTCTCTAACCAGGATATATGTTCATAGTTACTGGACTTTTTTGCCTTAAGAGAGACTGGGGCACGATCAAAGAGCAGGTTTCCTAGGGATTCAGACTGCCAATCAACCAACCTATTCTAGAATCAGAACACACTTTTTTTGTTTGGAAACATGCCCTGTTTTGTAGAAAACTGATAGGGAATTATACATTAAAAAAGACATATACTGTATACAACAAAACTCATATGCTAAGTCTGCATATGCTACAGATGTGCATTAGATGTAGCCACCCATTAACTTTAATAACTGTTTTTCTCACTTTATTTCATATTAGAGATTTGTTATGATTGCTGTCACAGGTTTAGCGACCTCGTCTGACAGTGGAAGAAGGTTTGCAAATGTTATAGTTTGTGCCAGTGCGCAGTGAATATAATAAAAGTTATTACTGAAAAAGTTATGTTTGCTCCAAAAGATTATGAAGCCTTCAAGCACTTCTTAAAAGTGTGAAATTTAAAATTTGCATTGAAATAACAGTTTAAGAAATAATATTACATTGCAAAATGCAAATTTTTATTTTGCATTGTGCAAATTGTTTTGCTCTTTGCGACTTTCATTACATTTCCCCATATAACTCTAATATAAAGATGGCAACCATGGGACAATTAGCCTTTATGTTGTAAAACTCTGTGTAGCTTCATGTGAAACGTAGTCAATCACTTTTATTATGGTAGTGTGTACACAGGGTGGGGATAATTGGAAGGCAATGTTCCTGAAATGTTGTCTAGGCATATGTGGTATGTTTCTGAGTGTGCTATTAGTTAATCCTAAAATGACCTGCACTTTGGGAACACAGGATAAGTGTAAGAGTTTGATTGTAGGCAGAAGATGGTAGACTGAATGGGAAGGGCATCGATTATAGAGGTCCAGGCTTTTGATGTTTAAACTAGAGAGTGTTTTACAAACACAGAAGTTCTCTAAGCACCACTTGACTTTTTAGTAACATCCAGATTAACATGAACGTTAGCATCAGTCCTTATCTCTAAAGAAGACACTGCAGAACTATTTACTCTCTCTGCAATGAGCCAGGGCTCTTTTTTTCTTAACACATCACAATAAAATGGGAAAATATTACTATGTTCTGTCCCCTCCATTATGACTAAGGATATTGATATCCAATGATAACCATCCTCTAATTAAGAGAAGAAAAGAAGATGGAAAATTCCTTTCAACATTGACTTAAATTGTATTGTCTCTTTTTTTGTGAATGACCACATTATATTTCAATGCTAATTTTTCATATGCACTGAGGTTTCTTTTCTGTCAAGGTTTTTTTTGTGCTACTCTTCTGTTTCTTCTAGAACCAACCCAGAACTTCTGTGTGGTAGACCAAGTAACACAATAGGCCAACAAGTACAATAATAATAATAATACCTCTTATTCAGAAAGATTAAGCATTTGGATGAAATGAGCACTTGGATTAAAATACATTATTATATTTGGCTCAAGTATGTATGCATTTTTTGTTTAAAACAGAAGCATGCATATATAATTTAAACAGATTTCCATTTTCTAGATTATGTTGTTACCACAGCTGTTATTATATAGAATTTAGGGAACCTGCAGTAGTGCTGAGAAGCTCTGAGAAAATATTCACCCAGTGACACGCAAGCAACTCACAATTTCTGGTAATTTCCTGTTTTCAAATGTCCATGCTCTAAATTCTAAATATTCTGTACCAAGCAATTATGATTCAACAAACCTAAAGCACAATCATTTTATTTGATAAATACATCGAATTAATGGAAATGTTTGTGTGCCCAGGGTGTTAGGCCTTGTACTTATTATCATTTCAACTGTTTATCACTTTAGTTTGCTGCATCCTGCAAAAAACATTATACAGGTATAGGATCCGTTATCTGGAAACCAGTTATCCAGAAAGCTCCCAATTACGGAATGGCAGTTTCCCATAGACTACATTTTATCCAAATAATCCAAATTTTAACAAATAATTTTCTTTTTTCTCTGTAATAATAAAACAGTACATTGTACTTGATCCAAACTAAGATATAATTAATCCTTATTGGAAGCCTATTGGGTTTATTTAATGTTTACAATATTTTCTAGTAGACTTAAGGTATGAAGATCTAAATTACAGAAAAATCTGTTATCCGGAAGACCCCAGGTCCCGAGCATTCTGGATAATAGGTCCCATCCCTGTACTATGTCATTAGTAAATATATAACACTGGCTGAAGCCTTACCATATTTAGCGTATAGTATCCCAAAACCCAGAGCAAACCCCAAGGTCCTGGTCTCGGCTCACACTTTGGCTTCAGGAGGAGCAGATGCCACTTGGACTTAAGGTGAGACAACCAAGGGGGGAGCTCTGGGCAGGCAAGGGAACCATAATGTATACAGAAAGGATAGCAAACAAGAAGCATGGTCAAGGGTCAGGCCAGGTCAATACCAAACAGACGATATGGTAAATCAGGAAGCAGAAGATTAGTTGAGGTCACAGGCCAGGGTCAAACCAAACAGATTTGTGATACAGTAACGAGATCCAATAGAATAGTCGAAGAACAGGCAGAGGTCAGTACAGGCAGCAGGACAGCAAGGGTCAAGGTCAGACAGTGGTCAATTAACAGGATCAGACAAGATCACACACCCAGGAACTATGGAACATAAACCTATCTTGGGCAATGAGTCAGAGCAGAGTAGGAGTTTTATAGCCAGACTAATGGCTTACACAAATCACCTGTGGCCAGATTGGCAACAGGTGCAACAAGCCATGCTTACTAGCAATTACTAAGCATAGTAATTAACCAGAGCCTTATCCATCTCCTCACATAGAGCAGCCGTAACACAAACAGCACAGAAACACCAGGCAGGCTGTTACACCCTATCAGTTAAACGCATTAATGCTTGAGGTATTTTTGTTCTACTTATTATGCCTGCCCATAATAAAATACTGAACTAATTTACTGGTTGTTTTCTTAGACAGTTATTATCTAACTCCTATTTTAGTAATTTCCTAGATGCAATTTCAGTTAATCAATATCAAATAATAATATCAATAATTAAAAACTATGATGGTAGTTTCTTAGGTAATTATCTAACTCCTATTTTAGCAATTTCTTATATGCCGTTTTAATTGATTTCTTTATATTTTTGTCAGGAGTCAAATTTACAGTCAAGGAAATGAATGCTTTGTATAGGTCAAGTATCTGAAACATGAGGCCCAGACTGGCTGTTTGGTCGTTAAGCTGCTCCAATCAATGTGATGGGATCCAAAGCCGAATGGAAGCCAAAGCTGAATGGGAGCTGAAGCCGACTGAGTGCTAAAGCGGAATGGAAGCCGAAGTGGAAGCCACAGAACGGCTGCCGAAGCAAAAGCCACTGAAAAGAGCTGAAGCTTAAAGTAACTTTCCACCAAAAACCCATGGTCTTTTCTTTTTTTTAAATCCCTGGCCACAGTGAGTTTTTTTTTTACTTTTATAGTGGGAGAGCCTTGACCACCAATGTTTTTTTTTTTAATCTAGTAGGGGACCCTGGCCACCACTGTTTTTTTAACATGGGGTGGTGCTGGCCACCAATGTTGTTTTTTAACTTGGGGGGGATACCCACCAATGTTTCTTTTAACTTGGGGTGGGGCTGACCACCAAATTTTTCAACTTTTATGGGGGAGAACCCTGACCACCAATGTTTTTTTTTTACTTTAATGGAGGACCCTGACCACCATTTATTTTTCATTTTATTGGGGGGCACTGACCACCAATGTTGATTTTCAACTTGTGGGGGGGGCCTGGCTGTTAATCTCTCATACGTGACCTGTTTTGATTTTTGTGCCATGCTAGTGTTGAGCAAGAACACCAATTAGAGGAGCACCATGTACTGTATACATGACAAGATTCAGAACACAGTTAAGACCATTTCAAAGTCAAAATACACTTTAAACTGACAACCAAGCAAGAATTGTTCATCTAGTATTATAAAATATGACTGATGTGCTTCTATTAGAAGCACCCTTTCTAAGGATCCAATATCATATAACATATGTGTCATTACCATTGTCTTAAAGGTGGTAAGAATGCTGGAGATAACAGGAAGACAAGAAAGCCATTGAATTGGTGGACTGTAAATTTAATAAGAATAGAATGTGAGGAAATACAGAATAAGGGAGGGAGAAAAAATTGGAAGGGGTAGAAACAAAGGGAATGAGGTAGAGAAAATGTACTCAATTTTACAATTTATACCTTTAATTTTATAGATTTTTTAAATAATTGAGACTTAAGATGATCATCAAGCTACCTGAACGGAAGATACACAACATACTGCATTACTGTAGAACCAGCATCTATAAGATGTTTTCTTTGTAAGACCAATTTAAATATGCTATGTCCCTCTTATATTTACTTTACAAGACAAAACACTTCCAGCTATGGCTGACTTTATAGACTGGTTTAAATAGTCTTTTTGTTGACTGTTGAAAGCCTCTGCCTCAAGTTCAACTCATACCAAGTAATAGTAGTATCTAGACACTCTGTTTACTTCCTCCTCCAAAACATTAGATGTCTGAAGAAAAACTAGAGATGATTTATTAATATTTCCCAATAATAATATTGACCACCTATTTAAAGGTAGTGCATGCAGCTGTCTGAGGAGGATACGATCATGCATGGCCAGTACCAGATGTTTCTTGTCTATAAAGGATCCCATAATGAATTCCAGTATAGCAGATTATTTCTATATATTTTGCAAAAGTGGAGTGTTAAAAAAAGACTTTCCCCCCATATGTAGGAGCAGTCAACTGTAGCAACCAATAAGATGTTTGCTTTTAAACAGGCGAGCAGTAAATGCTACCTACTGATTGACTGCCATAGATTACTGCACCTGGGCAAACTTAGACATCATCACTGTTAAAACCACCCCCAGTGATAAATGTTAAGTTGTCTGTGTGTCCTTAAAAGACATACAGTTCCAATGCATCAGAAGGAGGATAAAGCATTTAAAAGGATCGACTACTTGCTTCAGACCCAATGTGGCTATGGCTTGCATAGTCAAGTTCCCGGACATTCAGTTAATACAGCTGGTAACAAGAGGCAAGAAGCAATATACTAGAATTTCCAATATTCAGAAAGATGAAAGAGAAGATATATAGTTTTGGGATTAAATCCCACAGCAAGTTAAGCAGTTCATTGGGCAAGGCCCTTTATAAATTCTGTGTAGCAGATTTCTTTGAGGAACTAGGATCAATTAGTCATTGGTCTCTGAAGAAATAGATTTCAGAAATACAATTTCCAGCAAGATAACCATGTCTTCTTGGATGACTTGGCAAGGGTCTTCCATAAGGACTTCAAACACTCCTAAGAGATTCCACAGTAAATTCAGTTGAGGAGTTCAACTCAAGGGGGCATCACCCCAAATCAGGTGGTCTCAATAGGATGTGCTTTTTATTGACACATGACAAGACTGTAAAGATTGATATTACAAAAATGACTAGGTTGTCTTTGAGTAATGAAGTTGTGTGAAGGTTCATCAAGGCTGCTCAGAATCACCATACAATCCAATCAACCAATCAAGTTTTTGCTTTTGTTGTTCTACATGTAGCTGACTGAAGAAAGCTAATAACTAATTGGTTGCTCTAGGTTACAGTCCGGGAGCAAATTGTCATATGTTGATAAATGATTCCCAGTGTGTCTTCAGCCCTGTATCGAATTTATCCACTTGCTGTAGTATTCAAATCTATACTATTCAAAGCCTACCTTTAACCAAAATCAGGTCATTCAAGAACAAAAAAAATCTTTTTCTTTTAAAAAATCTTGTTTTTTTTCTTATGCAGACAGGTCAATAAATCAACAAATAAAACATACCTAAAATCTATATGTGCTTTTATATAAAGCCTTTGCCTTTCTAAGTTAACGATTAATTTATTTCTACCAGTTACATAGAGAAACTGCAGAGAGAGAAATTATATTTTAATAATGTTACTTGATCAGACTTTCATGTCCCTATATTAACATGACAGGACACATTTCAGTGTCAGGGTGAGAAGGGGGGGGGGGGAGACTATCAGTTCAGAATCAATTTCAGCTGGGTACATGTCCACCATAAACCCATGCCATGACTTGATACAGGCAGACTGAAGCCGGGCACTATAAGGAAGAGGATTAGGATAGTAGATGCATTTTGAGCAATGCATTAAAGACTGGGTTGAAATCATTTCAAGTTAAATTGTAATATTTCACGTGCTGTTATGTTAAAATGTTTACTTTTTAACCCCCTTTTGTCCAAAGTCACAAAAACAGTTTTATTTTTAATGTGTGAGAGTTAAAGTGCAAATCCAATGTCTAGGCGATATTCAAGACAGGGAGCAAAGAGTCAGGACAAGCCAAGGTCAGTACCAAGATAACAGGATACAATATGAGTGATAACTGGCAAGAGCTTGTGCCCTCTGGAACCCCTGGTGATCTACTCTGAGTGTAGGAACTGACCACCAAGTTATGTGACGTGATGTCATTGCTTAGCTGGTGTAGCCATTACAAAACATCAATGATTTCAATTTCTCACGTAGTGTTTTTGTCTACTACAAATATGCACCAGTGATAATTGAAAACCAGAGTAAATTTCTACCAATATATTTTACTCGTTGTTAATGAGTGAATGCCAAGCACCCTACTGGTGAACCAGGTTGCAGTATTTGCCTATAAGCTTGTGTTTTTCTGGGTGTCTGTCTGAGCAGGTAATCTTGGATGTCAACATCTGTGGTTCCATGCACTGGACAAAGATTTTTAACATGAGGATATACGTACATTTTCATGATGATTATATGTGCTTTGTCTTGTTTTTTCCCTTCTTTTTTCTATTCTATTGTCCATTATCTATATTTCCTCTTATCAATATTAGTATCTCCCTGCTACTCTCTGTTCACTTCTGAAACATGCTATACATAACTATACAGGTAGGGACCTGTTATCCAGAATGCTCGGGACCTGGGAGTTTCCGGATAATGGATCTTTCCATAATTTAGATCTTTATACCTTAAGTCTACTAGATAATCATGTAAACATTAAATAAACCCAAAAAGCTGGTTTTGCTTCCAATAAGGATTCATTATTTCTTAGTTTGGATCTAGTACAAGGTACTGTTTTATTATTACAGAGAAAAAGGAAATCATTTTTAAAAATTGAGATTATTTGGATAAAATGGAGTCTATGTGAGACAGCCTTTCTGTAATTCAGAGCTTTCTGGATAATGGGTTTCCTGACAATAGATCCCATACCTGTACATACTTCACTTATATATTTCCCCTTTCCACTTACTGTACCTTATGTATCATCTACTTTTTGCCAGTTAAGAGCATAAACAACGTAATACAACTAAATGACATCATCATAAATGGTGGCAGGGGAAATGACACTATATTATTCATAGAGGTAGAATTACAGCATAATGCTTACCTTGTATGCTTCTCTTAAAAAAAGCTTTGCATCCTTCACACGACCAGACACCATAATGGTACCCAGATGCATAGTCACTGCAAACGGCACAAAATCGGGTTTCCTTGGTAGACTCCATGGATGGAGGGCCCTTATCATTAGCAGATGACATGCGTTCCCTTCCACTCTGCCTTCTGTTGTCTGAACTTGACCTTAAAAAAAGATCAGAAAAATGTTATAGTGTGCTTTATAAAATATTAACATTTTAGAGGATAGATGTATTTATTCCCATTCCTGTTCCAAGGCATGGCATTGTTCTTTACAGGACAGGGATTATGGCACCTCCCCAATGCTACAGACATAAATCTTCCCACCTAGTGGCTGTAATAGGTTGTATGGGAACTCTATGAGTGTTTCTGTATGTATTGTAATCCAAAATGTAGATTAACAGCAAATCAAAATACATCTGTCAAAACATTTGACAAGGTTTATGTAATTGTCTTGATTATGGATCTTGTATAAATAAAAAAAATCAAGTTGTGTTTCAATGTCAAACATTCACTCTTTCCAAACATACAATATACATTGTTTTAATATATTTAAATAGACTATTGCCTGTTTGCCCATATGCAGATTTATTTTGTGCCGAATTAAAACAGAACCTAGCTGAAGTGATCCATGATGATGACCGTTTAAGCTTTAACAGGCTACAAATGTAAGTTTATGTGCATACACTGCCAGCACATAAAATAAATGGAACTGACTCTTCCTCGTTTAATGATTCAAAAACCCATGGGATAATGGCACAGAATCAGTCCAATGTAACAAATGTCTATCAAGATTCAGTTCCAAAGTACGAGGCAAATCATGAGATCTTCCTGAATGCTCTTTGTCACTGGCAAGATGTTTTTAGCTAATATAAATATTGAATTCATGATGAATAATCTCAAGGGGGGGGTGCTCTTTAGGACTCATTCTGGAAGCTCTTGCTAGGCCTGTCTGTACCGCCTGCCTTTCAGTATTCCATCCAGGACACACTCCAAAATGCATTGCAAAAGCCTGTGGCCTTTTTTGCATTTTGCACAGTATATGGCCCACTGCAAATGAGCCTTATGGTATACTGAGTCATTTTTAGCAGATATTATCAGATATACCTTCCAACATTTAAGTTTCATGTCAAACTTAGAGATTATATAATTATATTACTCCTATATATTACATCTGTTCTAGCTTTGTCTTGGTCCATCTGATTCAATGCCATACAGGCCACTGCTCTGCAGGGTTCTAGATGCAGTTGACTGTTGCACATTTATTCTAGTCTCAGCTACTGAACTCTGTTACTTCTTCAAAGCATCTCTTTGTGGCTTCTGTTTCAAGCCTTATTTTCCACTTAGGGGGTAATGAAATAAAAGGTGAAACGTTTTCTATAGGTCTAGTCACCAAAAACACCAATTCAGCAGGCAGCATTTACTGGCCACCTGTTTTTAAAGTAAACATCGTATTGGTTATTATGGGTGATTGGACCTTTTATTATTTTAGAGTGCTGAAACCCAAACTTTTCTAGGCAGCATCTGGGTGGTTTAAAACACCAGTGTCCACTGGGGCATCCAAATATGCATATTTTTCTTTGTACCCTTACCCCTAATTATGAATTTGTATTATTTTATCTCTTTTGTCTATATTTGTACAATTGTTCTTTAGATTCTCAACCTGAACAATGATCCTTTAACTATCGGTGTTAAAGAACATTTTAAAAAATTACACCCAGTATTTTTTCTTGGAAATCACCATAAACTGATTACAGTTGCAGTTCGAAAATAAGGTGCAAACCCAATTCCTGGTTTCAACGCATTGTTAAAAGCAAAAGACAATTATTATTCTTTTCCTATATAGCACCAACATGTTCTGCAGTGCATTACAGAGATGACATCCTCAGTCCATGCCCCAGTGGAGCTTGCACTCTACTTGTTAGGCACTACCTTCCTATGATCTTAAATACTCACCAGCAAATGATTCTTGTTTATTTAGAACAGTCCAAAAAAAAAATTGGCAGTGCTTTACAAGGAATACACATTACCCATGCGCTGTATAAAAACACGGTAATGGCTGTGTGAATGCGTTCACTAATTCACATCTTTCATCGAGTAAAACATTATTTATATATTTTTAGCTCTGGTAAAACAGCTTTACGAAAAATATTTGCCAGCATGAATCTAAAAACCAAACATTTCAAAATTGCTGTCAGCCCACGCAGCTTTTCTGCTTCTATTGGTGCGATGTAAATATTGTTGTTCAAGTCGTGTTTTTATTTCCTTCAAAATCATTATGTATTTTTGACTAAACACTGATTTATATATTTATTTTTAATGTTTTTACCGTCTGCTAATTTGACTTTTTATACTCCTGTGATTCTAGTACGCATATGTGTTCACCCTAGAAACTTGTCTGGAAAAGCAAAGGGTAAAAGGTATCTTTTAATATGAATAAATGGTTTAGGATGGGCTGAACATCTTGAAATAACTAATACCCCATCTTATATGTAGAACAAAGGAGGTTCAATTTCAAGTCTATTATGACTGATGATTATGATTGGTCCCTGAAGACTACCCCATGCTTCCCCAATCAGAAGCAAGAATCCATGTGTGCATGGAATCTATCTAAGACTTGCTTTTGGAAGCGCAGAATTTTGGACACAGTTGCCTTTAAGATTCAATACACCGGTACCGTAAATTAACAATGTTTCAAGATGTACCTACCTCCCTTAAGGGACCCTGCATTAACGCTGCCATCTACAGCTTCGAAAATAAAAAGAAATGTCTGCATAAGAGATGGTTGAAAGAGGTTATTATAATGTATCCAAATACAGAAATGTAATTCTCCACCATCCAATAATATCAGTGCAGATTAAGACTTATTGTGGATTGAGACATTTTTAATATTTTACTAATATCTTCTTTCCACCACTTGGTTCAAAAGATCTGAGAGAAGGGGTCATTTACGTTGTCTGCAGGCAGATGTGCAAGAACCTACCTTAGTGCTCATGCAGAGAGCATTTCTGCCTGGTACTGTCTGTGCTGTGCACCTCATGGTTGGAAAAAAAATTCTGCATGAGATGTAGAGGGCATTGACAGTGGGCACAGTCACCTCGGCCCCCCACCCCATTGCAGCTACAGCTTCTCCAGCTTCTCCAAATGAGACAGCCCCTCCCCCCTTCATATTACGTAAATTACTTCCTTCTTACTGAGGCGATCAAAGGGGGGTAACACCAGTGCCTGAACCAGAAACTGGTACAGTTTTTTAGGCCAAAGTACTGTAAAACTAAAATTCCATTTTTATAACTAACAATATTGTGAAAATAATCTGGTGCAGACCGCAGTGATAACGAATCATGCGAAAAGTCTGTAAACATCTTTAGTGGTGGGCCAGACATTACTGATCAGTTACTTTTATGACAAGCTCACCCAGTACTCAAAATATGAAAGCAGCTTCGGGGGGATAATAAGGGTATGTAAAATTGAGGTTTCACTGTATATGTTGTTCTTGTATACAGGCCAAATAATATTATACATATTAATTCCATGTATTATACCAGAATCAATAGGCACAAAGCAGTCCACGGCACACGACCACAACCATGTATACAGACATAAAAACTATATATATGTAAATAAACTGCTCAACATCCTACTCGCTTGCTTGGTTGTTTTCTACTTTTCTTTCCTTCTGTTTACTTGTCTCCTGCTTTGCTTCACTACCTCTCTGTATTTTTTTCGCCCTGTTACAGCATTTCTTTTCTATTGTTTTGCTTTATATTCTGTTCCTACTTATTTTTTTAACTATTGTGCTACCACTTTTCTTCCTCATCCCTACTCCCAGGCTTCCCTTTGCCCTTATGTAAATCATCCATTCTCCCCTTCGCCCCTTAAATATTCTGTTGGTCTGCGCCTTTCTGGCAGTTTTTTTAAAAAAGGGAGCTCCATCTTGTGCAGAGATATGTATAGACGTCAATCACCATAGACTGACACAGCTGTCAGTTAAAAATGTCAAATACTCTCCAGCTGGGCCGCAGACTAAAATGTCTTATGTGATTGAGGGACTAACTTTGCAGTAAGAAGGAGAGCAGCGTTATCATTCTATGGTGATTTGCATCTATACATAAACGTATCTTCTTTAAAGAACAATTAAAGTAAAGCCTTTACCCTGTATGTGCACAAAAAGGAGGCGGGTCATGATGTAAAAAGAGGCGGGGCTAAGCAACACGTCGCAAAAAGGGGCGGGGCAACATCGCAGAGATGCGAAGAAGACTACAAAAAAGGTAAGTTCTGCGCAAATGGGGGCAGGCCGAGGGCTTTTTTTTTAAAGGATATTACAAATTACCGGCAACTGCATTGCCGGTAAATTTGTAATACCGGCCCCGGCCTTGGCAGGTGTTTTACCGGCAGGGTGGCAACCCTACTTCTGATACATACTGCTCTATTTAGGGAGGACAGAGCCTGTTCCTATCAATGGGAAGCTACAGGACTTTCCAAAAGCTTGTGGTGGACCAGAAATATGTCTGGACATGGTCAGGGATAATCTTGGAAGGAATGTACCTGCATGACATTAATGGAAGGGCCCAGCAATACACTCCAGCCTGGAAGGTCCATGGGGTCATATATTAGCTTGGCACTGGGTCTAGGGGAGGATTTCATGGCATGACCACCAAATTTGTTACAGAATCTTACTGTGAAAGGCAGCAGCGTTCCTCCTTGCTGCTGTCAGCTGCATTCCTTCCTCTGCCTGTTATCTGCATGCTGAGCATGTTCTGTGCAGGGGGGGTGGAGGGGGATCGGGACAAAGGCAGGAGCAAGAAGCGACGAAGAAAAAAAAACTACTTCGGCACAAAGTACTTTAATATACAAACTGGCCAATCAGGGGGCGCTTCAGGTTTTACAGCAAATTGAAAGTGCTAGGCTCCCTAATTGGTCAATTTGCACACTGAAGTTATTAATGCTGAAGGACCTGCTTAGGTGGCCATGCATATAGCCTGACAATTCTGGGGATTCAAGAGCCGTATTTTCAGGGCCCATGTTCCCTGGTGCAGTTGCACCCCCGGTAGTTACGCCACTGCCCACAAGGTCTGAGCATACCAGATTATTTCCCGGTGTCCCTCCAGCTCAGTCCGACCCGTTGCAACCTGTGTCATCCACCACTCCTTAACTTGTGCATCTAAATGATGTGTGCCCCCTCCTGGCCATCATGAATACACTGCTGCAAAATGCAGGCAGCTCTATATTCATGGGATTAGTCACAGGTCTCTGTGCTCCAAAACAAAGTGCAGAGATATTCAACAATTGATTTAGGCAGAAAGCCATGGTGCACAGTGCAAAGAAATGGTGATTTTTGCACTTTGCACCATGTTGTCTTGCTTAATAATGAATACTGTTGGAATAAGAAACCCTTCCTGGAAAGTGATGTTTGAGAATAACATGCATTTTTGGATTTGGTTGTTAAATGAGTAGATTTTCTTTTTGCATGTAGTGAGGAATTTCGTTTCAAAAGTCTGAAAAGTAGTTACTCCTAAACTTTTAAGCTATTTGGCAAGTCCAGTGTCCTTGGTAGATTACAAAGGTGCCAAATTTGAGAAAAATGAAAGCTGGAGTCTTTCAGACAAAACAGCACGTGTTCCGTTAGCTGAAAAAATAGACACAAATATTCAGAATATTGCAGGAATCCTGTGACTATAATTTGAAGCAATTACATAGCATGTTATAATTTTGCTCATTACAAACAGCACCCTCTTTGTAAACCCGATGGCTGAAGTATAATAAAAGACTTTCCAGAGAATTACACACATCTTGCATGGAACGATTTGTAGTCACAGTGCCAACCGAACTCAGCAAAGTGTTTCTCTCAGAAAGACATAGTGATCTGGTTACTTTTCAAGAGACAGCTGCTCTGGTTTTGTGGCTAATATTTCTGTTTATTTCATATAAAAATTAAATACACATGAAATCATATGTAGTATTACAATGAAAGTACATATATAGAAGATATTCCCAAACATTATAGGGATAATATACTACCTGTGTAAAGTGTAAAAAACAGGCATAATCTACCATGTTTTTTGTACTTTGCTTCCTGCCCTGCAGGTAAATCATTTGCTGCGGGTTTCGTTTAAAAACAGAGCACAGAGACCTGCACTCACCCTATGGATAGAGAGCTGCATGCATTTGTTAGAGCTGTACATGAGGTGCAGAAAGAAGGCATGCAAGGCCTCCCCTCTACTCCTACCTATTTCCTAACTTGTGCATCTTCAAGATTCAAGATTTATTTTACATCGAGGAAGGCCAAAACTGAAAATACTCCATCTCAGACCCGCCGAGGTTGTATATAAGTCAATGGGAGAGGTTCTTATCCTATCTGGAAGTTTCTGTGCTGGATTTAACCTGGAAATTCCGATTTTTCTGGAAGAAGCCCGAAAAAATCTAGCGATTTGGGGAACAAATCCCCAAAAAATTGTACGATTCGGATTTTCGCTTGATTTTATCGTTTGTCCCGCTCCGATTAAATTCTGCTTTTTTAATAATAAATATGGTCCAATCATGGATTCTAGTTTGGTCGTACTTTTTTATTTAAATAAAAAAATTCAGATTTTGATAAATAAGGCCCTAAAAGTTACTTATAGGTCATGTTGATTGTTTTTTGTTGATAGATCTGCTTTTGTAAATAATTGTTGTTTGTTCCTGAACCTGACTGGTTTGCCAACCTGACTGTCCCTTTTTACCCTGTCAGTTAGAGTTTCTAATGCTAACGGACTACTGTTGCACAAATATGGCAGCCCCCTCATATACAAACACAGGGAGTCAGACAGGTAATGTAAAAGTGTTGGACAAATATTTCTATGCCAAAATTATAAATATCATACAAACACAATGTTATGATAGATGATAAAAATGTTTTTATTTCTGGTGCTCTTATCTCTGCTACCTCTTTTGAGGAAAGCCTGAGGACACAGGAATCAGGAAATAGTATTGTTTCCCCAACCTGAGTGTGGTTTCTACTAACCTGTGGCTCCAAGTTGGGTAACAATTTTTACCCCAATAGACACCCTTAAAATTTAACCTCTGTCCTTGACCATTGTCAAAAGTGTTCCACTACAGCATCAAGTTCCTTTATTTTTTAATCTATTCCCTGATATGAGCATTGCATATGGAGCTGGGACCTCATCTCATTTTGTTTTGGTGTGTTTACATTTTTGTGAACCATATTTGCATTTGTTAAGCTTCCTATAGAAGAATGTTCTGGTAGTTTTGAAACAGTTGATTATAGGAAGTAACTGTGTTAACTCTATGTCTTTGACAAAGCCTTCACGGGCGAAATGTGCGTCAGGCGGAGTGCTCTTTGCAAAACAATTTCTTGCTGTGCCGCTTGTAAGGAGGAGGTGGAAATAGGAGAAGGGGGACTGTTTTTTGAACAATGCCGGTTTAAAATAGGACAGCATTGCTCTGTGGGATGCTAATCTTGTTTCACCAAACTTTAACCGCCATCTTTTCACTTTTTTGCATTTAATGGGCCACGATTGCCATGAGGACAAGTGATAGGGATAAGGCCAATATACATTTAGGTGCCTCTGAGAGGACAAAAGTGTTAGAGGTCATCCCTATAACATATCGGTGAAACCCAATATACTTTTTTTGACGAATGTGGTGATGTAAATTAATGAACATCGGCTGTATTGTTTATTATTTAAATTGAAATCACACCCTTCGTTCACTATTTCTACCTCCCATAGAGTGAGTTTACTCAGTAAGGGGGTTTTTGTGGTTGGATGTCATGATCTAGGTGGGATTAATTTATTCCTTATTATCACTCAATATTATCCCGCAAGACCTGGTCTATACATTAATTATTTTTAAGTGTTTTAGCTACATTAATTGTTCCATTGATTTTAACTGACTAATTATATGTTAAGTTTTAGAATATTACAACACTTAGGGGCAGGTTTATCAGGGCAGATTTATCAAGGGTCGAAGTGTAGTAAAGTGAAGTAAAAAAAACTCAAAATTCAAAGTAATTTTTTGGATACTTCGACCATCGAATAGGATACTATAGGGGCAAATTCACTAAGATTCGTAGTTGCGCCAGGCGTAACTTCGCCGCACTTCGCCGCCCTTCGCCACACTTCGCCAGGCGTAGTTTCGCCAGCACTTCGCAAATTCACTAAAATCCGATGTTGCGCTCAGGGGTAGTGTAAGGTTGCGAAGTTGCGCTAGCGTTGATTCGCTAAGCGAAGCGAAGTTACGCTAGCGATGGTTAATTTGCATACGGCGCCAAACTCAAATTTCAATGGAGGAATACGTACAATCACTACAAATGCCTGGGAAACCTTCAAAACATCAAATAAAATATTTATTTTGCCCTACACATGTGCCCACTGTATAGTTAAGTTGCCATGAGTTAGGAAATGAAGGGGGGAAGGAGGGGAGCCCCAAAAAATTTTTCGATCTTTTTCAGCCTATCACCCATAATATAGAAAAACGCCAGCGTTTTTTGGGACTTAGAATTTTTTTTAACTATCTACTCTATTGCGCTTCACCTGGTCTGAGGTGGTGAAGGAAGTCTAGCGTAAAAGGTAGCGTTCAGTACACTGTGCGCGTTAGTGAATTTGCGTAGTTACGTCCGTAGCAAAAATTCGCCAGGCGCAAGGGTGCGAAGTAACACTAGCGAATTTACGCCAGAGTTCGTTTTTGCGAAGTAACGAAAATGCCCAACGCTAGCGAATTGACTCTAGCGTTCGGCGCTTCGGCGCTTAGTGAATTTGCCCTATGACTTCGAATTTACTTTTTCGAAGTAAAATAGTTTGAATATTCGACCAGTCGATAATCGAAGTACTGTCTCTTTAAAAAAACTTTGACTTCAATACTTTGCTAAATTAAACCTGCCGAAGTGCTATGTTAGCCTATGGGGACCTTCTAGACCATTTTTCTAAGTCTAAAATTGATTGAAACTATTTAATCGTTCGATCGAACGATTTTACTTCGATCGTTCGATGGCCAAATTCGGTGAAAAAAGTTAGAATTCGATATTCGAATTCGAAGTATTTTAGTTCGATGGTCGAATTTCGAAGTATTTTTTACTTTGAAATTCGAACCTTGATGAATCTGCCCCATGAAGTTTACTCAACATGAACTATCAGAGTGAATAACACAGGGCACTTTATTTACTGGAAGCACTGTATATTTATTCACCGTTTAATGAATTCACTACAAATTTGACCATATGAATGATCCACAATGTTTGATACGAATGAATTTATTGTAAAAATGCATAATGAATTTTTCTTCTCCTTTTTATTACACTACAATTGTGGTATATGGATGGTGCAACACAACATGGCTCTTCTGGTAGTTCTGTATGAATTCAATTAATGGAGCTGTCTGCACATCAATTTTCCTCTAATTTATTCTTTTTGGACAATGAATATATGTTAGAAGGTGCAGAAAAAAGATGTAACTCTATTTTAGCAGCCTCCCTTGAGTAAAGTGCCGACTGTAATCATTCTTATATTGTCTGTGCAGTGCTATGTGTTCTACACTGTCCTAGGTCAGCAACTCATAGGGCATACTGCAAGAGTTACAAAAGTTACTATAACATTATTTGCCCTTTTAAGAGTGCTGCTTCTAATTTTTCTCTTTTTTTCATATTCTCATTTTTGTCTTTGGCCTGGACTTTATCTACTGTACTAACCTAGAACTGCAATTTTAGGGGTCATTTATAAATGCAGACACATTTCACTTTTGAAACCCAGCAATCAAGAATATTGTGGGCTCCTTTGCTAACACTGGGCAATATTGTAACCTGACCACTAACTCCTAAGAAACCAATCAGGGTTTGCTATAGCTGTGTGTCTGCCATTCTGTAGAGTTGGATGCTATTGTCAGCAGTTTTAGGCACACATTTCTTCCTCATAGGATTGCTGTAATGAAAATGGTCTATGATGCTTTACTTTATTGGTTACAGTGCTGTAAACAAAGGTTTCTGTGACAAAATGTTCTGTTCTAAAAAAAAAACAAATAAAAAAGCACTTTAATTATAGTCCATCAGCCATAAGCATTACAGGAATTATGCTTTTATCTCAGTTAAATGAAATGCTCGTTAACAGACTATATTATTTCTAAGCACGAATACAAATATTATATGTATTTATTTCACATTTAGTTTATTCTGTTCCTTTAAGCTGCTCATTTATCTGCAATGTGAAATAGCCATTGATTTCCTTTAAATAAACGTTAGAGTTCAAACACAGATATTCCAGCCCTCGAGAGTGCCACAAATAACTATTACAAACTGATAAAAGATTGCTGGAAGACAAGGCAAGATGGCATTTAGATGACACCTAGACATAATGCTGTGTGCTCCTACAATGAAGTACAAAGAGTTGCACCTCTATCTCTCTGCATGCAGCACTACAAGGTATGAGTGCCAGGGGACACAAAATACATGGGATCCAATCCAGCCCCAGTCATGTGCATTAACAATGGGTAGAGATGCAACAGTATGAGCTCTAAGACCAAGGTAGAGAAGGAACATGGAGCTGAATGTGCCTAGTCTTAGACTATACACAGTGAAAAGACTATGATTTTGCTTGCTGTCAGCTTGGCACATCTTCCTGGGCCTAAACTTCATTGGAAAATCCCAAAAGCAAACAAAAATCTCAGGCCAGGAAAGTGAGCTGATAAAATATCATTATTACTGGATAGGGTGCAAGACCACACAGTAATTACCAAGCAAAGAGCCAGGGTTTTTTTTTTTTTCTCTTCTGAAATGAGATAAAATATATGTGATTTGCAAAGAATTCAGCACTGCTACTTTCTCTTTTCCTAGCTCCTTTTCTTTGACCTGCCAAGTAAAACCTCCTAAGCAGTTCATTTTCAGTGTTAAAGAAACTATGGGGCCCATTTACTTAGCTCGAGTGAAGGAATAGAGGAAAAAAAACTTGTTTTTTTTTGGCTACTTCGACTATCGAATGGGCTACTTCGACCTTCGACTACAACTTCGAAACGAACGATTCCAACTAAAAATCGTTTGACTATTCGACCATTCGATAGTCGAAGTACTGCCTCTTTAAACAAAAACTTCGACCCCCTAGTTTGGCACTTATAACCGACTGAAGTCAATGTTAGCTTATGGGGAAGGTCCCCATAGGCTTTGCTATCTTTTTTTGATCAAAGAAAAATCGTTTGTTCGATCGATGGATTAAAATCCTTTGAATCGAATGATTCGAAGGATTTAATTGTTGTTGTTGATTTTTCGTTCAATCAAACGAATTGCGGTAAATCCTTCGACTTCGATATTCGAAGTCGAAGGATTTCAATTCGCAGTCGAATATCGAGGGTTAATTAACCCTCGATATTCAACCTTAAGTAAATTTGCCCCTATGTATTTGTAGCTTTGTATATAATCTATGTTTTTTAAAGTAATATTTGTCTAATATAGACACAACTTTTTCCGATGCAGTGGGCCTATTATTTCCTGCACCACTGAAAAGACAGAAAATGTTTCCTTTTGTTTCCTGATTGAACCCCACATGAACACCACCTCAACTTTTCCGAACCCGACTGTCAATACCTGCTCTCCTCCCACCTCTTACACCACTACTATTGAGGAGCTATACTGTATATGTTGCCTTTTTCCTGTATTTATAACAGTGGAATGAAGTATCATTTATTACTGGCCAGGTGACAAGTCTAAACAACAATAACAACTTTCAGAGGCCTGGGCCTTTGAGGATCTGAGCCTGAAGAAGATTCTAATCAAAATACATATTTTCATTTGCGCTACTGCAAAGTTCTTTCAGATCTGATTATGGGTCAGTAAATATTTCAAGGTATAAGAATAGCGTAAAATGGTTTTGCACCTTTTTTCAACAGAATTTAATTGTTTAGCAATGCACTTATACACATAATGGAATATAACAGGGACTAACAATACTAAATAAGGCATCTTGAAGTAATATTTCTGTCTCTTGTTTCAAAGGGGCAGTTTCAATGGAGGAATCCTGCTTATTTTCCTAAAATTGTGTTTGCCTTACATAATGTTTATTCTAAGATATGAAGGCCAAAATAGAAACTGCTCCAAATCTTATATGCAAAAGAATTATGGACAGCACTTATCTCTACTGGGAGGTAGGTCAAAGTATGAGACAATATTTCCTTGCAAACCTTCACAGATTTGGACAATGTCTGGATGTTCATATTGGTTTTGTTGTTAGGCAAGTGCTGAAAGAGCAACCTTGTCTGTTCAGTGAATAAATTGTGATTTCAACATGAAGGACTTTGATTCGGAACAAGATTTACAATACCATTACCAAACACTGAAAGAACTTTGCAATTGTAAATATAATAAGGAAAAAAAGCAAAGCTATACATGGATATTCAAAGAACTGGGCACTCTTTCATTACCTCAATGGGCTGAGAAAATAACATTCTCTATACTAACTATAACTAACTAACTATAACTAACTAACTAATTGAAAAAAAAATTTTTTTTATTAAAATAAACCAAAAAAGCTTTAGCTAAGCAGTGGCTGACACAGCATGCAGAGAGCTGACTTCCCCATGCATATATCTCAGGCAAACATACAATAGAAAATAGAAAGATAGAAAATCTATTGTCTGTGTTTTGTAGCTACAAATTTTTTCTACCAAAATCTCGGAACTATGGTATGAAATATTTATGAAGTTGTGTAAAATAATCAAGCACAAACCGCATTGGCATCTGCGTGCCGACGTTCATAGAGTAAAATCCAACATATTTTTCAAGTTCAACGTTGTATACCTACAAAAATCTGAAAAATGGTGAACATTTTTTGACCACACCCATTTTATGGCCACAAACCCCCAATGACCATTTTACAAAAAATTATGAAATTGCCCTTTAAGATGTTTGTGTTGGAATTGTCAAGATGAGCGTTTGTGAATTATTCGCAGTTTAGCGAATTTCGCTGTAAATTCGCAAATTTTTCGGCGAAGCGAAACAGGAGAAATTAGCCCATCACTACTGAGGTCATGTGACTAAAATTTTAATAAACACCTAGGGAGAAACTAACATGGGGATATGTTTGCAATGGCAAATCATACATTTACTTTTATATTACCAATTTTGTATTAGAAAGGTTAATAATACAATAGTATGATAATTTTAAGTATGTGTAAATGGTAAGCAAGGGTTAGTAATTGTTCGAGATCATGAAAAATTTAATAGTTTGAGGCATCATACCAACATCAGCTCAGCCAGGTTTTGGGAGTAAAGGAGGTTAATGGCATATTCATCTATAAGTTATTGAACCCTTGAGCGGTAGGGGAGGGTAGGCCTCAAATTTAAATACGTACAGTATCATACATAGCACAATGAAACAGGTAGAATCACCCCCTAATATATAGGCTCCATTTATTTATTTATTTTACTTCTGGAAATATGGAAAAGGAGATTATATTAAATGTTTTCTTATTGCTTTTTATTTGCATCCCCCCATTAGTATAAGTTAGATTATTACTTCTTGCAATAGTTTATGTTTATTTACATTACTTTCTTATATGAGCTAAATGTACTTTGGGGGGGGTGAAGCTAAGTTGCATAAATACAATTGTTTTGAATTTTATGGGCAAACAGAAGCATTAGTCAGTGCCTCAGTGTATGGATATGGAAAGCAACCAGTCAGTGGCACAGTTCATGAATATTTCAATAGCTTCACTCAGTCCAGGGGAAAGCAAAACAATAACATATCATTTCTTATCAGAGAACAGCAGTGCAAGTTTCTTTTGCACAAAAATGCAACGCATTTTCTACTTTGCAATTCTGTGTACCCAGGAAACTTACAGCTCTGTCTTAGGTCAACAGGCAACAAACCCTTCCTATATCTCTAAATACCTCTTCACAGCACTTATTACCCAGAGAAAAGCTGAGTGAAAAGCATTTTTGTCAAAGTGCTCTTGTGGATGGAACATGAAACTGACACTCATCATCAATTCCATGGCAGATTTTATGTACTGATGTCTTAAAGTACTTTTCAAGACTTCTGAAATTGCATGCAGAGGGACTTGCTTCTTTTTGGTATTTCTAAGCAATGCTTCAGCAATATGATTTTATTTACCGTAAGGGTGAACTGAACAGACTGTTTCAAATATGAGAAGACTTCTATATGACTGCTAGGAACAGAGATAGGTAAACAGGAGCATTGTGCCCACTGAAATTAACAACTTATGAAGGAAGGTACATAACACGTAGGGGCCCATTTACTAAGGGTCGAAGTGAATTTTCGAATGCAAAAACTTCAAATTTCAAAGTAATTTTTGGGTACTTAGACCATCGAATAGGCCAAAATTCGATTTGAATTGAAAAAATTCTACCATTCGAAAATCGAAGTACCGTCTCTTTAAAAAACTTCAAATTCGACACTTTGCCACCTTAAACCTGTCGAATTGCTGTTTAGCCTATGGGGGACCTCCTATAACCTTTCTGAGTGTTTGGCTAAGTTTTGAGTAGTCAAAGTATTTTTTTGTAAAATCGTTCGAATCGATCGGCCGTTTTTTAACTTCGAAATTAGACCCTTAGTAAATGAGCCCCCTACTGTACCTTGACCAGGTAGTAAGCAATTCTTTTGTGTTGCACCTAAAAGCACGCCCTGTTCCTACAGTTGTAACACTCACAGTACTGAGTCTAGAAATTGTGACAAAAAATTACAATAGTTTCTATGGTTGAAACATGTTTGGTGGGTCATTTACACCTTCAGAAGAGATTATACAGAGAAGGTACTAGTCATAAGATTGCATGTGTGCCCTCTGCCCCAATACTATAAATATACTTGGGGTCATTTAGTAAGTTAGGGCATAGGGCAGGAAGGGGGATACCTAAGTGCTTCACCCACACTTCTTCATGAATACAGTGCTGCTGAATGTAATCAGTGCTGTATTCATGGTCTTTGCGGTGCAGCTGTTGGGAGTGCAGAAACCTGTGTCAGTTTCGAATATTTGAGTTCGAGAAACAAATTTGAGATCGAAAAAAATGTAAGACCAATTTTTCTTCTCGATATTCTTGAATCATGGAAAAAATTTAATCTTTAATTTGAATATATAGACCCCTTATAGAATCATATTATTTACTAACTTTCCCGCATTCGATATTAAAAGACCAATAAATATTATAACATAATTAAAAAAAACACATCTCTTAACCTTTCACTTTTTCTTATGCAATTTTGCCAAAATCCACCACATAATTCACCTTCACCAGCTACAGCTAAGATGCTCATGTATGCTCTCATCCTATCCTGACTAGACTACTGTAACCATCTATTAACTGGCCCCCTAACTCCTATCTCTCCTCACTACAGTCTGTATTAGATACTGCTGCCAGAATTCTCGTCCTCTCATCCAAGAGGGTACAGATCCCTCCCCTGCCACAGTCCTTGACTTCCATGACCTTCAAAGCCCTTTATTCCTCTGCACCTTACTATATCTCTTCTCTTGTGTCTCCATATATTCCTGGCCGAATACTCTGCTCTTCCACCTTAATTTAACCTTGCAAATTGCATTTCACAGAATTTTTGTGCTTTCACAAGATTTTCTTCAGTTTTCTGAACTTTTAGATAAAGTGAAAAGCTGCACGTTCTCATCACTAGTTTTAACTACAGGGATTATTAGCACCATCACGGGCTGAAAACTTCCATGGGATTTGTATATGATTAATCATAACAAAAGTGGTGTAAAGGTTTGATACCTTTATTGGCTAACCAAGATGATAATCACAGCAAGCTTTCAGAACATTGCAGTTCCTTCTTCAAAGCTGATTACAATGAAGCTCTGTTGGCACTGACATATATACAGCATTTTGTTTACAAAGAAGACTGTGAGGGACAAAAGGAGAAACAACACATAAACTTAATTTGTATTACAAGCAGGGACAGATTTACAGAGAGGTGGGTTATGCAAAGTAGTCCAGGCTAGGCACAAATTAGACCTACAGTGTGAAGTAGATAACAGATTCCTGTAATAGTTTGTTGTCTCCACAGAAAAAATGAATGTGTTTGTTGCTAGTCTTGGTAATTTGCCATGAATCCATGGCCTAAATTTAGTCCTGTCTCCAGACTTATGAAGGTTTGCATAAGTTTGTATTCCCACACTTTGCGTTCATTTTCTGTTTTGAAATTGCTTTTGATGACAGAAATTTGAAAGTCTCCCAGACTGTGGTTGGGGCTATTAAAATGTTCACCTACTGGTGTGTCCAATTTTTTATTGTTTATTGTGAACCGGTGGTTTCTCCAATGTAAATGCCTCTTGTTGGGCATTTAGTGCATGTTATTGCATAAACCACATTGCTGGATGAGCAGGTGTAGTGGCCGTGTATATAGTATTCCTCTAGTATGCTAGAGGAATACTATATTGCCAGAACCCACAGATTGCCTGTCCCGGCCTGCACCATGTTGTCCCATGTCTAAATGGTTTTCAACTTTTTTTGAAGCAATCCCTATCTACTCTATTGCACTTCGCCTGGTCTGAGGTGGCGAAGGCTAGTCTGGCGCAAGAGGTAACGTTCAATAAAATGCACAAGTTCGTGAATTAGCATAGTTACGTCCCTTCACCATAGCGCAAGTAAAAAAATTACGCCATCGAATTAGCTGCTTCGTGCTTTAGTGAATTTGCCCCCATGATACTAAATGATTTGACACATGGAATGGTGGTTTTTTTTTTAGGGATGCACCAAATCCAGGATTAGGTTCAGGATTCGGCCAGGATTCAGCCTTTTTCAGCAGGATTCGGCCGAATCCTTCTACCCAGCCGAACTAATCCTAATTTGCATATGCAAATTAGGGGCAGGGAGGGAAATTGAATGACTATATATATATATATATATATATATATATATATATATATATATATATATATATATACTATAACAAACAAGGGAAAGTTATGCTCACCACTATTTTTTAAAACCATTAGGTGCAATGAGGCTGTGACCACAAAATATATATAGACAAATACAAGAGTCCTCTGCACTCAACCCATTATCAATATATATTTGAGACATTTTGTGCATACTGCTACTGAACAATGCCTTACCCTTTAAACAAAACAGGGATTGTTTGTCCATATATTGCAATATATTTAAGCTGGCCAACTACGTTACAGTCATCCCATATCTGGCCAGTCCTACGCTCAATTTTATCTAAATCAGTAAGAATTCTATTGCTTCATTATACATTTTACAAAGGGACTAGGTTTTACCTGCAACTTACTAGCTGCAACCACACAGGGTCAAATAATATACAGAAATGTTCTCATGGACCCACACCCGAATGTATAAGATGATAAGCTGTATACAATAAAAATAAATAAATTTATATATATATATATATATATACACACACAATGTCATCCCCACGGTCCTTTTCATACATTTCCATACATACAAATAAAAATATAAGAATGCAACCTACAGAGGATGCTGGGATGCTGCAGCATACAAGCTTGGCCAAATCTTTCCTGGCATGGTACCAAAACAAATTATAGATTTCAAGGGCTTGCACTTCTTGCATAGCAGAAATGCCTTGCCAACCAGCAAACAAAAAAGAAATGAACTTAGATGAAGATTTTAAGCAAGTCCTGTGAGTGCTAAGTTTGATGTGGATGTGCTTGCTGAACTATCACTTGGCACCCAGGCAGTTGGTGAATTTTTTGGGGTATGCCCTCTATTACTCTATTATTCTCTCTCTCTCTCTCTCTCTCTCTCTCTCTCTCTCTCTCTCTCTCTCTCTCTCTCTCTCTCTCTATATATATATAGTGAAAATAATAGTATATCTAGTGAATAAAGTACCCCCTCTTGTAAAATATAAGTATATTATAACTTACAGAGGAGTTTAATGACCATATAAAAACACGAGGCCGAAGGTTGAGTGTTTTTATACAGGTCATGGAACTCCGAGGTAACTTCTAATATCCTCATATTTTGCAACTGGGGGTACTTTATTTATTATAATACACAAGTTTCAGTGAGTCATGTGACAGAAATGACATCAGAACTGTTTATAACTGATGACATCAGAACTCACAGTTTATAAGGATATAATTTACAAGTCATGGCTTTTGTGTAATATATATATATATATAGAGTGCGGACCTTCTTTGTGGGATACGTATATATATATATATATATATATATATATATATATATATATATATATATATATATATATATATATATATATATATTCGTATATTCATTCATGTATATATATATATTAGAGATAAACCCAAAGATCACATTATAATCACACAGTCAAAATTGTGTTACAAGTGGCAGTGCATTGTCTTTCTGGAGTGTGGCTACTAAAATACCAGCAAATTCAGGTTTTTAAGTAGTAAGAGATAATATGATGAATATGATCATTTGTCACTGAGGAAATATGCAGCTAGCAAGGTCACCCAAAGGCGAGGCAATAAGTAAATATAAAACATTCAACAGGGTTACGCAAGGACACTGCTTTTTTGCTTAAAACACGTTCAGTGAAAGCCATTTGAATTTATTGGGGAAAAAATACAGTATTTCTTTTCTAAATGCCTGGCAATATTTTACATTAATCTGGGAATATCTGCATATGCTCAGATAATAATTGCACATTGATTTAGACATAATAATAACCTGTCCCTTATAGCTTATAATTTGCCTTTTGCTCTCAATATCTTTTTTCTTTTCACGAGGCTCAGTGAGATATTGACACAAGAGCTGACCAAGGCTTTTTAAATATCAAAGTTCAGAGAATGGAAAGGACAATCAGATGGATTTTAGTGTGCAACTATTGATGGGCAAATAAATTCGGCAGTTTCACGAATTTATTCGCTGTGATTTTCCACACTGGCGAATAAATTTGCGAAACTGCCACAAATATTTTCCGACTTCAAAAAATGTTGGATGCGTGTCAGAAAAGTAGCTTGCGACAAAACCATTGCGCGTCAACATTATTCAGACACCCATTGACATTAATGTTGGCGTCAAAATTGACGTGAGCGTCAGAATTGACGCGGGTGTCAAAATTGACGCGGGCGGCAAAATTGGTGAAACTTGAAATTCCCAAATTTGTCAGCAAAGCGAAACGGGACAAATACACCCATCACTATGTGCAACGAATCGAGGCTTTACTGCACACTTCATGCCAGCTATGAATGAATGAGATTCGCAGACCGCTTGTTTCAAATACAAAACTAAAACAATTCAATTTTGGATTTAAAATATTGTTCCTACTAGAGTAAACAACACTGAAACAGAAAAGTATGGTGGTATGGTTCACAACTATGTGATACAGCAAGAGGCTCTACACAAACATAACTGAGGGTCATTTACAAAGTTAGTCAATAAATTGCACAAGTGCAGTTACCTATAGCAACCAATTAGATATGAGCTTTCATTTTCTAAGTAGTAGACTGATCAAAACTAATTTCTGATTGGTTGCTATGAGCAACTGCACTTGTTTAAATTCTTTCTATATCAGTGCTGTGTCATTTTACCAAGACTTTTTTCAGAGGTCTGCAGCATTTACAATGAGGTACCAACAGGGTAATTCTGTGGGCAGTTCGGGAGGTGCACAGGTAGAGCCATTAAGAACAAAAGAAATGTGTGGCTCTGCATTATGTGCCTATGGCTGCAGACAATACAGGGACAATACATGAATTCAGCATGTACGACTAGCAGCCCTGTTTAAAAGGTATCCCTTTGGCTGTGGGTAATTGCTGAAGGGCTGCAGGCTGGACATACATGATGTATCTATAGAAAATACTGCATGTAAAACTTTTTATACAATATAATATTTATCAACCTGACAGGATGCCCAGGTAAATGCTCTGTCTGACCTTAAAACCAGTCATGAATATTCCATAATCAAAATGACTCTTATACTAACAGTCATCAAGGCAAAAGCTCTTTCTGTCTGACCCTAAAACTAGCCACCAATGTTATATGCCCAGCCATGAATTTTTCATCTCCAAGGGGCTCCTCTACTGATTGGGTAATTGCTTTTATTCCTGACCCTATAACCAATCATGAATGTTCCATCTCTAAGTGAATCTGATAGGGATTCGGGTAAATGCTCTTTTTGCCTGAGCTTAAACCCAACCATGAATTTTCCATACCCAAAGGGACTCCACTACTGATAAGAATGAAGGTAAATGTTCTTTATGTCTAACCCTAAAATCAGCCATGAATTTTCCATCCCCAAAGGGACTCCTCTACTGATAAGGACCAAGGTAAGAACCCTTGAACAAAACCCCATATTGCCACGTGTTGAAGTGTTGGTTAACATTTGTAGAAGTAGTTTTAGGTAAATGGATTTTTTGGACATATGAATAATTCCTAAAATAATCTGAGATAATGAAAATGCTGAAAATATACTTAATTACTTATTACCCCTCCCACACTCCTACCATCATTAAAAGGTTAACCTTCATTCGGATATGAAAAACAAGTCTCAGTTTGTCACTGTGACCTTACTATGCCATCTGTCAGGTTTGTATTACTACACAATTTAATGGAAGGTTTTGAACATTCCTAGATCAATCTCTCATTATTTCATTCAGTACATAATCTGCATTGCCAATGTATATACATTTACAGATCTAAAGTTGAACTACAGTTATATTTTAAAGTTACTTATATATGCTGATTTTTTTCATGCATATTTAATGAAATGATGGTAAAATTAATTATTTTGTTCTGAAGCTTGATTTCAAAAGATTAATATGAGGAGAATGTGATTATAAACTAGGTATGGGATCTGTTATTGAGCACTCACTATCCAGAGAGATCTGAAAACCAGCAATGCCACTCCCAACTGTTTCAATTAACTATTCTTCATTTTAATGGATTCTCCCTTTCTCAGGTCCCATACATTCTGCATAGCAGATCCTACATCTGTACATGCTTTCATTAATAATGTGTTATCTACATCTACATCTACTGATATTTATTTTATAAACAGCAATACAGTTAATTACAATTAGTTTTAATTATTAATAGTCATCCCTTGGCATTGCATGTTGCCGCTTTTACTTCCCGCCAAACAAATACCTTAACAATGTAGACGTTGCATTCAAAAACTGCATACCAGTGTGCAATGATTACACATGTCATTATCATTAGCCAAGAATGCCTAACGTTTACTTGGTAGGCAGTTTTCACAAACATATAGTTTTGAGCTACAAATCATGCAAAATAGGCAAGGCTTGGGCACAAGTTTGAGAAGCAGGATCTGCCTTAAATTATTAAGATTCTGCCCTTTGCCACTTTGTATAAAAATATTGCTTACATGGTTCAGCCGAATATAAGGTGCAAAGAGAGCCCCCTCTTTCCTTTTGTGCCACCAAGGTAAAGGCAAGTATAAATGAGTTTGAAATAACCTACTAAACAGTTTTCAGCTGTAACGTACAAGAAGAACACTGTTATGTCTAGTACAAAAATTCCCTCCTAATTTTTATATCCCAACTTTGAATTGCTTAATTGAATTATTGCATTTTTTTTTTCATTAAATAAAAAAATAGTCACTTATCTACTTGCGATTATTGGCAGTGGTGTGTCTGTAGTTAAGTATGGTTTAAGATCTGAAGACCATTGCAATAGTAAAATACAGGCATAAAAGTCCATAAACTGTATTAGAGCTGACCTAGCAGTTTAGTAGATATGGGATGGATTTGTATTTAATTCTACGTTTTATATGTTTAGGGTAGGAAATAGTATAGAATCTCTTAACTTTCTAACTTTAAAATAGAGGGACAGATCTGCAATTTAGATGCACTTTTTTCCATACATATATTTAAACAATATGCTATTTTCCCAGCACCTTCATTATAAAACAGATTTACAGAATTGTAGGAAAAAACAAGTAGAAGCAACTACTGTGCCAAAGTCCATTCAGATTTGTATTTAAAGTAGGGATCGAAGAGAACTCTGAATAAAATCTTTCTTTTAAATTTTTACTTCCAAGATAATTCTTTTCATTTCAAAAAGGCACTTCTTATACAAAACTTTGGGGGAGTAATTTAACTGAACTCTCTGGATATCTTACAGATTCTAAACTGTGAAGAAAACACGCCAGTATTTCTTTGCTTATACTTTCGTCAATATTTTGTTAACCCATTAAGAGATAAAAGCATATGCTATTTTGGTAAGGCAATTTTTGGGATTTTGGATGCAGCCATTTATAAGCAAAAAATTCAGCAGAATCTCTTAGGCATTTAAGGTTTACATTTGGTTACCTGTAAAATGTTGGGGGTGGTGCTTCCCTTACTGCAAACGTGCCCTGTTCACTTTCCAAATAGTATGGAACTTGCTGGCCATGGTGGTGGATAAACGGGGATAGCTGTGGGGTTTGAAGGAACACTACAGGACTTGGAGGCACATTGTTCAAAGTATGTAGTCCGGTCAGACTGCTAGATCCGAATGTCTCTGAGCTGGGTGCATAGCTGAGACTAGCAGAGCTGTACACCGGTGCAGCAGTAGCAGCAAAGTCATAAGTGGTGCCCTCAGGGTAGTTGAAAATGCCCGTCCTGTTATTTTCCACATACATTTCACCGAGTGGTCTTTCCAGCGGGATCTTCAGGGGTGGTCTGCTTAAGGTCTCCAGTTCTGAAGACTGAATCTGATGCAAGAGGGTAACTCCAGTGGTTTTGTTGTGTAGGGGCATGGTCATAGTTACTGGCAGTGAAAATGTGACATGGCTGTCCACTGTTCCAGCTAGTTTGTGGTGTCAGCACTTGTATAGCCACCTGAAAACAGAGCACAACCAGATGTGAGCTTAAGCAGAAAACATTTGCAGCCTTGCACTGAACAGGTAGTAAGCAAGCTCCAGAAAGGAGGAGGGTACATTTGAAAGCAGAATACACCACAATAAAAACTGTCTCTCCCACTTCCTAACTGATCCTTTTCCTCACTATGTTCAGTAATTTCTACTAGTTTTGATTGCATTACATAGGTGTTGATGGAATGCCCATTGCTATTGCACATACAATGTATTGTTTTCATGCTGTGAAACATCTGTCTGACACAGCTGATCTCTTGGTTTGATTTATTTCTCTTATTCTTTATTGTTCAGAGCAAGTGTTCGTACTTCGATGTATGCTATATCAGTTTACAAGGAAAATATTCGCTTTTTCCTTGTGATTTATTCTTGGTCACAATGGCAGTCCTCTCTTCTTTTATTATTTAACATATAAAGAAAAACACTCTGTTGTGATATTACAATGGCCCTGAATGTGTGAGATATGAAAGGGCAGACTGAGTGTGTATACATAAAGCAGTATTTAAATATAGTGGCCTTGAAAATGAGTTTGCTTATTCTTATTTGTGAAAATGTTTAACTATTTCTAGCAGACAGTGTTCAAAATATCTCTCTTCTACCACAATGGTCATTTATTGCCCTAGATTTACTACAGGTAGGGGACCTGTTATCCAGAATGCTTAGGACCTTGGGGGTTGAACATTAAATAAACAGTTCCAAAGGGGTTTGAGGGGCACACACCTGGTTGATTTCCTCAATTGCTTGGGTGCACCTCCCGCAGTGTCCTTCCACACTGAGCCACAGGAATCAGAGAAGAGATGGGCAGCACTCCAGGATAAAGTAAAAATTGCCTTTATTTACATACAGCAGGGCAGCATAGCAACGTTTCGAGCCTCGCACGGCTCTTTGTCAAGCTTGACAAAGAGCCGTGCGAGGCTCGAAACGTTGCTATGCTGCCCTGCTGTATGTAAATAAAGGCAATTTTTACTTTATCCTGGAGTGCTGCCCATCTCTTCTCTGGTTCAACATTAAATAAACCCAATAGGCTAGGTTTTGCCTCCAAACAAGATTAATTATACCTAAGTTTGAATCAAGTACACGGTACTGTTTTATTATTAAAGAGAAAAAGGAAATTGTTTTTAAAAATTTAGATTATCTGGATTAAATGGTGTCTATGGGCGAGAGCCTTCACACAACTGGGAGCTATCTGGATAACAGGTTTCCATATAAAGGATCTCATACCTGTAATTTTCTTTTGATATTATGAGACACTCAGGGGGTTGTTTACTAAACTCGGAATGCAAAAATCTCGAAAAATTTGTGATTTTTTTTTTTTTTATAAAATCAGGATTTTCGAAATTTATTAAACCCCCAGGATGGAAAAATCAGAATCTGGAAATCCGGCATCTCAGACCTGTCAAGTTTGCAGATAAGTCAATGGGAGAAGTCCCAATGATTTTTTGATGTGCGCTAGGTTTCGTGCAATACCCCAAAGCTTTTGGAGTTTTCGGGTGAAAAATCCGAAAAATTTGTGAAAATCTTGAAAATCGGATGAAAAATCCGAAAAATTCATGAAAATCTGATAAAATATCTGAAAAAATTGTGAAAATCTGATTTTTTTCCCACAAAGCAAATTTTATGTAATAATAAATAAGCGGGAAAAAAACAGAGTTTGATCAGAGTTTGTAGCAGAAAATCACCAACATTGCAAGCTGGGTCATTCATTTAACATCTACAACAGTAGGCATGTGCAACATGTCTGCTTCTCCAAAAGACTGGGTAGTCTCTCTAAATTCTGGGGCCCTGCCTCTAGTCTTGAAAGCAGGTTTAAAACTGAAAATCCAAATGGGGAGGTTGTCAGTTCTCTTCTGCAAACTATAGAAATGTGGTTTCATTCTGAAGCAAAAACATTTTCTTCAATGCCCTATTATTTGCCGTTACAAAATATAAAAAAAGAAATAATGTATAAACATAGATCAGGTTGGCAGTGCAGAACTTTTTTTACTGGATGTATTTGCAAGGTAAGAAAAATAGGCATTTGAACCTCCAGTATAGGGATAATTACTTATTCCCTGGCTCCAATCTATAGCCTGTGTCTCAGATTTACAAACAAGAGTTAATTTATTTCCTCTGCTCCGCCTGCTTTTGCCTTGAATAGCTAGCAAATTATACATTGAAGGTAAATTGACTAACTACCTGCCCTCCTCCGACAATTGCACTGAAGAACCAGGAAGCTGGAAAATGACAGTACTTTCAGTTTCACTTTTAGGGTAAGAAATGTTGTAATGTGCAACATACCAAACATAAATATTAAATATATGTGTGCAATTTTATCTAAGCAGAGGGTGCACCTCCTAGTTAATTACCCTGCATGTGGAAGTTCCTTAGATTTTATTTAATTGATGGAAGAAAGAAAAAATGAAAAAAATTCGAATTTCGAAGTATTTTTTTGGTACTTCGACCATCGAATTGGTTAAATTCGTTCGAATTCGAACGAAATCGAACGAATCGAACGAAAAATCGTTCGACTATTCGACCATTCGATAGTCGAAGTACTTTCCCTTTAAAAAAAACTTCGACCCCCTACTTCGGCAGGTAAAACCTACCGAAGTCAATGTTAGCCTATGGGGAAGGTCCCCATAGGCTTGCCTGTGATTTTTTGATCGAAGGATTTTCCTTCGATCGTTGGATTAAAATCCTTCGAATCGTTCGATTCGAAGGATTTAATCGTTCGATCGAATGAAAAATCCTTCGATTGATCGATCGCAGGATTAGCGCTAAATCCTTCGACTTCGATATTCGAAGTCGAAGGATTTCAATTCGAGGGTCGAATTTCGAAGTATTTTTAACTTCGAAATTCGACCCTTAATGAATCTGCCCCATAATGTCCGCACTCTTACTGGATTTAATAGAAGTAGGTCAAAAGCTTAATGATACATCATGATAAATGGACCTGCACTCCAAGGTTTTTCGTGAAAATTGTGATATATTTTATTCACAAATGCATATGGATATGCATTTGTGAATAAAATATATCACGATATACAATGGGTGCGGGTCCATTTATCATTATATATATATAGAAATATAGAAATATCGAAAGAAGAAGCAGCACTCGTATATTACAAACAGTGTATTAAAAAGTCAGTGCATCACTTAGCAGCAACGTTTCGGACAGCACATGTGTCCTTTGTCAAGCCAGAAAATCTCTCAACCTATCACAGCAGTATCACATTATATAGGCAACACACAGGAAATGACCTCAGAATTTGCATCCATGTCAATACAGAGCAACATCATATAATTTATAAAAACAAAAACAGGTCATAATCACGATTTAAACCCTGCGGATGTAAAGATTTGAACATATTAATCCACCACACTTCTCTTCTCTTTAATCTCAATTCTCTATCTCCCCCTCTTCTTATGGGAGGCACTACTTCTAACACCATAAATTTAAGCTGATCAGCAGTGTGACCCACATCCACAAAGTGTTTCGATACAGTTAATACAGTATTGCCTAGGTTAATATTAGAACGATGTTGCAATATACGTGATTTGACCATCTGGGTGGTCTCACCCACGTAGATGAGACCACACGGACATGTCAACACGTATACCGCAAATTTCGAGATACATGTAAAGTGACCATGTAGCTGTATGTGTTGCCCTGTCTGGGGGTGAACAAACTCCCTACCTTTGAGTACAAACGTTATGTGCCAAAAAAATTTTTTTATATACATACAAGTTGGGAATTGTTGCTCATTCAAAATTATAACCGTGTATCACATAAAGATAAAAGTAAGAGTGTACCCTTAAATGCGCCTCCCACAAATATAACCTGCACCCAGGCAGTATATTTTTTGGTTTTGTGTGCACCAGTTTTGGGTGCAGGTTATACATGAGTCAATCATAAACCAAGCGAAAAAAACGCACTCTCAGGACTTCTTATAGGTGAAAAACAATTTAGTGTTTATTTCAACGTTTCGGCTATTTACTTAAACTGTCAGGAAGTGAAGTACACACCAACCAAATCCCTCTTTAAAAGCCCTAGTGGTGCCAAAACTGCACCTGACGTCATGCACAGGTGTGTGTAGTGACTCATATTACGTATACAGTATCAGATAACAAACGTTATGTGCCAAAAAATTTTTTTATATACATACAAGTTGGGAATCATTGCTAATTCAAAATGAGTATGTATATCTATTAAAAAGGGTTTCTTTTTTGCGCTGGCACACCGTGTATAACGGTGTATCACATAAAGATAAAAGTAAGAGTGTACCCTTAAATGCGCCTCCCACAAATGAGGGTACACTCTTACATTTATCTTTATGTGATACACGGTTATACACGGTGTGCCAGCGCAAAAAAGAAACCCTTTTTAATAGATATATTGTACATACTCATTTTGGCCGTCGAAATCTAGGAGTTTGTATTCCCGGGGTCCCCTCCATATAACAGTTGGTTAGGGGAACATCCAAAGTCTCAAATCTCCATTGTTGCTGTGAGGCTGTGAGAGTCTAATTCAGGATCAGCACTTGTGCTCTAGGGTTCTACCTTACAAGGCGATCCCATAGTTATGCAGCGCTTTCCAACTTCGCTTCAGGTTAGAGCCCACGTGACGCTCCTCTCTGGTGCTGTTCCGGTAACTAAGGGTCCATGACCCTAGCGACCCAGCCGAGAGGCCCTTTCTGGGTATCAGCTTTCACTCACACCACATGGTGTCCACAGCCTTCCGCAGCCTTCTACTTCATGAGACTGTGCTGAAGTCAGCAAAAATATATGCATAACACATAATAAAAGATGAAAAAAGGTGAATAAAAATAATTGGTTTAGAATAAGTTTTCATTTATATTTGTCAATATCAGTGAGGGGGGAAAACAGACAACAATTAAATTAATTTACAGAACCAGAGAGTATCTCTATAAACATTTTTCACGAGGTGTTCCAAATCATATCTTTTAAAATCAATGTCTATACAAAACTAATAGTCTTACTGTATGTTACTTCACTCTAATGATGAGAATAATTCACATGTAGGGCAGACAGACCATTACACAGAAATAGCACAGTTTGATTACGCCCAATGTATATATCAGAATTAGTTTTAAGCAATTTACTTATGAATGAACAGCGCATAGGAGACCGTTTCATTCAGTCCCCTGGGATTTAGGGTATTCAGTTTATGAATCCAATCAATTTCTCACGCAACATGTCACAAACACAGCCCCTGCTGGTCACACTCCCACATGTATTTGCTTGTATATTAACCGTTGTTTGTTGTGTTGTGGACACTTTGAGAAAGGCTGTGTTCCAGCCGAAACGTTAGTAGTTGTTGTGCCTACATATATATATCTGTATATCTATCTATCTATATCTATCTATCTATCTATCTATCTATCTATCTATATACATATATAAGCAATGCAGAAGAACGGCACTCACAGGACCTGCTGAATCAATCTTCCAAAGGTTTATTTTGCTCAACATTTCGGTCAGGAATCAAACAGTGATTCCTGATGAAGGTCCCTGTGAGGGACCGAAACGTTATCTCTCTCTCTCTCTCTCTCTCTCTCTCTTTTGCACCCAGAAATTACTTTGCCAATCCAGACTGCCTTGTACTAGCTGTCTCTGTAAGAGAAAATTCTAACACTTTAGAGATCACGGGGGTTCTTTACAGAGATACTACTAAAGGCTAAATTACAAAATACAATCCAAAAATAAGGAGGCACAAATAAGAAAACAGCATTGATCAGGTATTGCTTTCAAATGATTCTTTAATGGTATGCCAAAGAGTAGGAAGTGCTGGAAAATACTTTTCTACAACTCTGAACCCTTTCTGTACCTTCAACACTACTGTAAATCTCAAACTACTTCAATTCCATATTCCCTGGGATTTGTATAATAACATAAGTTCAAAACATTTTGAGCTCAGAAAAGAATAATTAATAATGAACTCTGTCCAGTATAGCAGAGAATAATAGAATGTTAATGAATTCTGAGTTATGTATTTCTTGCTTTTTGATGATGCCTATTAGTTGCTCACACCGGAAAAATGTATTCCTGCACCCAATGATGATTGACTTTACTGTCAAGGGGAAGTAGAAAATCGGCTTATCGACAATAATGTCCTGTTTGAGCACTGGAGTCCAAAACTGTATGGCATATTCTAGATGGAGCCTTACCAGTGCTCTATACAGTGGAAGAATGACCCCCTCTTCCCAATGCCTCTTTTAATACAGCTCAAGACCTTATTTGCCCTTGATGCTGCTGACTGACATTGCTTGCTACAGCCAAGTTTATTACCTACAAGGATTACAGGGTGATTTTACATAATGGATTTGCCTAGTGCAGTCCCAAGGGTATAAGTAGCTTGCATATTTGTATGTACCAGGTACATGACCTTAGATTTACTGACACTGAATCTCATATGTTGCCTAGCTGCCCAGTATATATATTGTATATATTCTATATATATTGACTGCGATTGATATATATATATTTGACCCAATATTTAATAAAATGAGGGACCAATGGCCTTAGGGAAGAAGAAGGCACACTGTGTTGTCCTTATATAAATAAACAGAACTGCTATGCCTTTAATAAGTGGCTGAGTTGAGTCTGTGCCTAGTTAAGATTAAACAAAGAAATTAACTAGTAGAGAGAAAGAGAAATGGTGAAGGAGAGACTGATAAAAAAAACAGCATATAAATAAAATTGACAAAGCAATGTATTTCTCTATACTTGATATCAACAACTGCAGTATTTCCAGTTGGAGAAATGAAAAAAAATGAAAAAAAAGTTTACCACCCAAACCCTAAACTCACCCTGAAATATCAATCACAGTCAATATGGGCTGAAAACAATGTATTAGACAGTCTTTTTTCTTGAAATTAGCTCACCCTTGTTTTCTTCTTTGCAATATCATCTATTTTTTGCAGGATTGTAGGATTGTAGTATCCATGGTATGAAGGCCCAAATTTAGACACAAACAGCTCATACATAGCAATATCCTACCCCTCACTTACTCAGTGCCTCAGTGCCCCCACAAGAGACCTAATTTTCTAATACAGATCAATGTATTTTAATTGTAACTACCCATCACTTGTCTGCATGAACCAAAAGTTCTAAGTGTAACATGCATGCAGTTTAATAACAAGTACAAATATTTTGCCTGAATTGATTGTACCTAACAAACCATGGTTTGCAAGTTTGCAGCAGTTGCATGTAAAATGGAAAGGGATGGGGCTTCATTATTTCAACATTCATGTGGCATGGAGCTCATAAGATACTTATCATTTTCAGTACTAAAGAGGTTTTGCTCAAAATTGGTAGCCGCTTGTCTGATACACAAACATAAATCATGTCACTGGTTATAGTGCAATTAGCAATTTAATAGTGACAGAACAGACATTAGCCGCATGATGATTACATTGTGGAAGAAAAAGAAGAAACATGGGGGCTAATACAGGGCTACCGTGTCAATAAGGGGCAACACGGGACACAACTGGGCTCAGCTGCAGATTTTCTGTAATATGTTTAGCAGTATTTGTATAATTTCTGTCTTAAGTCATCACTAATAATAAACTGTTTTGAAGTTATAAACTATATTTTAAAAAAGTACCACACTGTTCCAGCTGCAAATAGATGTGTGGCAAAACCTGAACATGTAAGATTGTCCCAAGGTACACATATAATAAACCATATCAAGATGTTCTAGAACCTTCAAAGAAGCTAAAATATAAATTTTATTGGATCTATTAATAAAAGAATGTTGAATTTCCCTTTCTATTGATTGACTACACACAATTAGCCCATTAATCACCTAACAAAAACAAGATATTACGGTTTTACAACCACAATTGTGGTTAAATCCACAAAAATGGATGCAGTTGTTGCAGGTACTTGTGTCCAAACATTTTTCTTGGACTATTTTACAGTTTAATTTAATGTGGGTGCCTCCATCTCACCTGTTGTTCTAAATCACATGCAAATGCACTTTTTGATGCATGGGAACCATGCCTCCACATGGTCTGTTTGGCAACAATAATATGATATTATTTAGAATATTTAACGGAATGTGGTCACTGTCTAAGTGGCAGAGAACCTGGAACTGGATTTCCAATCAAACTCTAGATGCAGAACACAGCCAGAATCCAAGAATTAGAACAAGCACTAAGGGATGCACTAAAAATTGTTGTTCAAACCAAGATTGTAAATCTCTTATATTGCAGTTATCAACCTATATGCATACTTTCGTTTGATGGTATGCTTAATATCCAATTCAACTTAAAGTGTTGCACCCCATTCTGTTTGAAGCATTGCCTGTGTTCAGCTGCACTTCATTCAGAGAGGGTGGAAGGTGGGCAGCACATGGGCATCCCCAGAACTCTGGCTTGTGCAGCATTCAGATGCCTGATCCCATAAGGCTCTGAGGAGACTTGCCGATCCATGACAGGACTATCATGAGCTCCTTATTGCGAAACGCTGCTTCCTTCAAACAAATGTACATAACTTTAGATCTAACTAAAGCGAATAGCATTCATGCCCATGGAAATGATAACTGATCAATAATGTTCCTATTATCAGTCTCAGCCCCCCTAACTTTAATGGTTAGACAGTCACTAAGGAATTTTAAAATTGAATTTGTGAAGTTATTGTGGTATTATATTTTTTTAGATTTATCATAACATTTTACATTACCTTTCTTACCCCCACATTCATCTGTGAGGGGGCTGCCATATTTGTGCAGCAGGAGTCCGTTAGCATTAGAAACTCTTAACTGACCGGTTAAGGGTCAGTCAAGTTGGCAAAACAGTCAGGTTGGCAAAAAGCCAGGTTAAGGAACTTCAAGTAACAATTACTTACAAAAGCAGAACTATCAGTGAAAAAGATCAGCATGACCTATATTTAAGTTTTAATTAAGATCAGTACTTTGAAAAGAACCTTTTTAGTGTCAGTATCACTTTAAGACATTCTTGCTGGTACAACCATTTTAAAAAGAGAACTAAAGAAAAAAAAGGTGTAGTAATAGTAAAACAATTGGATCAGCCCAATATGGCCCATCTACATAGTAACATAGTAAATAAGTTGAAAAAAAGACACACGTCCATCAAGTTCAACCTTTTAACTTTTTTAAACCTGCCTAATCCAGAGGAAGGCAAAACAACCCATCTGAAGCCTCTCCAGTTTGCCTCAGAGGGGGAAAAAATTCCTTCCTGACTCAAAAATGGCAGTAGGACTAGTCCCTGGATCAATTTTACTATGAGCTATCTCACAAAGTAATCCAGTCAGCACCTTTACATTTCAAGCTGTTTCACACTGATGCAAGTCCAACAGTTTCCACTCAAAACTTGTTAGCCAAATACTTGTATAATGGACAGCACCACTCACGATTCTCTTTTTCTTTAAAAAGCCTTTATTCAGCCATGGGCTCTGACCCCAAACAATTCGGCAACGTTTCAGACCGCCATCGGTCTTTTGTCAAGACAAAAGACCGATGGCGGTCTGAAACGTTGCCGAATTGTTTGGGGTCAGAGCCCATGGCTGAATAAAGGCTTTTTAAAGAAAAAGAGAATCGTGAGTGGTGCTGTCCATTATACAAGTATTTGACTATGAGCTATCTTCCATAACACTGTATTCCCTCACTTGCTAAAAAGCCATCCAACCCCTTCTTAAAGCTATCTAATGTATCAGCCTGTACAACTGATCCAGGGAGAGAATTCCACATCTTCACAGCTCTCACTGTAAAAAAAACCCTTCTGAATATTTAGGCGGAACCTCTTTTTTTTCTAATAGGAATGGGTGACTTTGTGTCAGCTGGAAAGACCTACTGCTAAATAAAGCATTAGAGAGATTATTATATGATCCCCTTATATATTTATACATAGTTATCATATCACCCTTTAAGCACCTCTTCTCCAGTATGAACAACCCCAACTTGGCCATCTTTCTTCATAGCTAAGATTTTCCATTACCAACTTAGTTGTCCTTCTCTGATACAATAATGTCCTGTTTGAGCGCTGGAAACCAAAACTGTGCGGCATATTCTAGATGGGGCCTTACCAGTGCTCTATACAGTGGAAGAATGACCACTTCCTGCAGTGAATCAATGCCCCTTTTAATACAGCTCAAAGCCTTATTTGCCCTTGATGCTGCTGACTGGCATTGCTTGCTACAGCCAAGTTTATCATCTAGTTGTGTATAATTAGCTTAACTACACTTTAACCACTTTTCTGCTCAAATTCTGCTCACATTTCATCTCACCCTTGCTTCCTTTGCCCCCTCAGTTCCACCACCCCAGGTATCCACCTACTGATTTATCATTTGAAATCATTTATCATTACCAGTATAATAAGTTATTATATATGCTGTAATCCCTTAACACGTTTATACCAGATGAATTTACATCTAAACATTTTTTAAATGCTTTTAACTCATGATTTTTCCCTTCATATATATTTTTAAGGAGCTATTACATGTTACCTTTTAATTGGGTAATTTATTGACTAGTGGATGACTAGTGGATAGCGGACAACTAATAATTAAGCACCATTAGCACTTTAAACATGAATTTATCAATTACATTTTTCTAATTTTCCTATACAGGTATGGGACTTGTTATCCAGAATGCTCGGGACCTGGGCTTTCCAGATAATGGATCTTTCCGTAATTTGGGTCTTCATGCCTTAGGTCTACTAGAGATTCATTTAAACATTAAATAAACCCAATAGGCTGGTTTTGCTTCCAATAAGGATTAATAATATCTTAGTTGGGATCAAGTACAAGCTACTGTTTTATTATTACAAATAAAAATGAAATCATTTTTAAAAATTTGGATAAAATTGCGTCTATGGGAGACAGCCATTCCATAATTCAGAGCTTTCTGGATATCGGGTTTCCGGATAATGGATCCTATATGTACTAGATATACCATGACCTGGATGAATGAAAATCTTAATTGTCATTTTTTCTCAAACAATTTGAAAAATGACATTGGATTTTGGTTTTCACAAAATTAATCTATGTATTAATTGAAACCATAATGAATCAATTACATTAATTAGTGATTTTCAAGTTCACACTTTATTTCAGTAACATACAGTCAATCCACATTCAATTTGTTATAGATTGTGTGATGCTATTAACTCTTTTCAGCAGTTCCTTCTTTCTTGGTACTAGTCCACCTACTGAGGTATGTCGTATCTCTCTTCCTCAAATTAACATCTCAACCATCTCCTGTCCTAATTCGGCTTCACCTATTAATTATAACATGCTCACGTCTACCATTAAAAGACAAAGATACCACAAATAAGAGTCTTTACTATGTGTCAGGCAATAGTAAAAAGAGTACATACACACTCAAGCATCATCCCCAAGCAGACTTGGGTAGACTATGTATCATTTTCTCAATTACCTCTCTTTTTGTTCTTAAAGGTTTTGCCCCATCTTATTATACTCTCTGTATAGTTCCCTCCTAGGCTAGCTAAGCAATTTACATGGTTTCCAGTAGTGATGTGCAGGCTGGCCTGAAGTGGGCGGGTTCAGGCCGACTTCTTGTGCTCGGGCCTTCTACTGCCCCACTTCCATCTGTGGTAGTGTTAGTTTCCATTACCACCTCTATACTGATGATACTCTATGCTGATTGACGAGGTGCTATAGAAGTCAGTGGGAGGAGAGCTGATCTGATTAGTTTTAAACCAATCACAAAGTTAGAGGTTTTTCGGATTTTTTATTTCAGTACGAAACGTCATAAAAACTCACATTTTTAGAAGTTATCGTGGTATTCTATTTTTTTCGGATCATTCAGTGCATTTTTTCGTTCATACTTTTTTAATTTTGAACTTTTAATAAATTTAATGACACTTGTGATTTTAAAGTTTAGTCATGGTTTGCAAAACTACTAAAATCTTACACATTAAATTAAACCTTCCTAAAATGGTTCTTTTTCCTTTCCCAACACCAATAACATTCCACAAGTGTCTACTATCATTAATGACTCTACTATCACCCCCACAACCCAGGCCAATTTACTTTCAATTTTCTTTGATTGTACCCTCCCCTTAACTCCTTATATTGAGTCAATAGCTAAATTATCACTTTCTCTTAAAGGGGATCCATCACCCAAAAAATAATATTCAAAATCCTATTTTATCACATTAGTCAAGCAAAATGAACTTTAATTACACTATACAAATTATTTGAATCTTGCTTCCTTCAATCTGGGATTTCAAAATTATAGCAAGCAGGCAGGAGCCATTTTGTGGACACTGTTATGAAGACAAGCCTTATATCATCTCAGAATCTTGTTTGTGCACCAGAATGGGGGATCTAATGTCCATCCCCATGCTCTGGCTACATTAATGGTGAAGAGAACAGGGGAATATGTGCAGAGCAGTGACAACTAGGAAGTGCTGAATGGAAAATGAAAGTAATTATCTGCCCCGCCTCTATGCCCAGGGCATTTGTTTTTCCTGTTGGAAACCACTGCCATTGCTGTGATCTGTTTAGGATATAGACTAAATATTTGATTATATGTGATATTGAACCAACAAGCCAAGGAAAGTTGATTGATATTGTGCATTGTAACAGTCCATTTTTAATGGCCAAAGGTGAAACATTATATTTCTGTTACATCACAGAAAAAAAACATCATCACAGACATGTACTAAGATCATGGGGCAAATTCACTAAAGGACGAAGCACCTAACGCTAGCGTTAATTCGCTAGCGTATCGCATTTTCGTTAATTTGCCGATTCACTAACGGACACTGGCGTATATTCGCTAGTGTTACTTGCGCAACGGACGTAACTACGCAAATTCACTGACGCGCACATTTTTCTGAACGCTACCTTTTACACCAGACTTCCTTCGCCACCTCAGACCAGGCGAAGTGCAATAGAGTAGATAGGGATTGCTTCAAAAAAAAGTTAAACATTTTTCTAAGTCCCAAAAAACGCTGGCATTTTTTCTTTTTTTATGGGTGATAGACTGAAAAGGATTTTTTTTGGGGCTACCCTCCTTCCCCCCTACATTTCCTAACTCATGGCAACTTAACTATACAGTGGGCACATGTGTAGGGCAAAATTAAAATTTTATTTGCTGTTTTGAAGGTTTCCCAGGCTTGTGTAGTGATGCTACATATACTGTACCTCCATTGTAACTTCAATTTGGCGCCGTATGCAAATTAAGCATCACTAGCGTAACTTCACTTTGCTTGGCGAATTAACGCTAGTGCAACCTTACGCTTCCCCTGAGCGCAACTTCGGATTTTAGTGAATTTGCGTAGCGCTGGCTAAAATACGCCTGGAGAAGTGCGGCAAAGCGGACACTGTCGCAACTAAGAATCTTAGTGTATTTGCCCCCATGTCCTCTGCCGTGCCAAATCAAGATCATCCATAATGTCATCCATAAATGAATACCAACTGTTGAATCAACTGCCTGCTAAATGTTTGGTAAGAAAGGATCCTGTTCAACAAAGGGTTCATAAAAGTTTGCAAATGGGATGGCTGGTGCGTGCTAGTCAGAGCTGGCATCTTAGACATGTGGTGATGACTGCATCATATTAGTGACAGTTTTATACCCTTTTATGCATTCTTAAAAACATAACACATAAAGCAATGCAATAAACAATGTTATAAACTGGTACCTTCTACAGTGTTTATAGTCATGAAGTGTAGCTGTAATGCACTAAGAGGCATGGGAAACAATAACACTTGGCTTTCAAGATGCAGATTTATTGTAGCTTGGACTTAAGTTTTTAATAGTTTAGTAGTTTTTAGTAGGTAAATGATCACTGAAGAAAGAAGTATATTGGTACTGTGTTTTACCAGCAGAAAGCAGCTGTTAAAAGTCAGTATTTGAGATGTATGGGTATCTGAGGTACAGAATACAAAAAATGAAATTTGCAATTTATTTGAAACTGCTGAGAAAGCTCTCAATAACACAGGGAATTTACAAGATCAACAATTCTGCTACATATGGGTATTTAAAAAAAATATCACAAAAGCGCTTTATAAAACTGTGACCCAAAAACATTTCTAGCATAATAAATCTCTAGGAAACCAATTATGGGATGATATATCAGTACTAAATGCATAAAGATCTAAATACAAACGTCTTCCTTAGCTCAAAGCTAAATATCATATTTATAAGCTACATGGAGTTTATATTTACAGTATTTACACAATTTCAACTTCAAGTGACTGATATAGACTGTATTATAGTTGCTGTTTTGGTGCCTTGTTAGTCAAATGGTAAAATACAATAATGGTAAATTACAAACCAGATTGATTCTTTTCCAACAAATCTGTATAAACCTCAGTGAGCCCTTTGCCGAGAAACTTGGCATATTAGGATAAATGGAAATTGAAGCCAATTCACTAGTGATGAGCGAATTCCGAAGGATTTAAAAAAACAAACTGAAGTCAATGGGCGTCAACATTTTTTTACACGCAACAATTTATTCTCACTCCAAATGCATTTTTGTCTTGGCAACTTTTTTGTCCACATGAATTAAAGTCGATGGGTGTCAAAAAATAGTTTAATGACGGCAATTTTTATGCACGTGACAATTTTTTTCTCACTCCAAAAGAGTTAAAATCAATGAGCATTTTTTCTTATGGCAACTTTTTTTGTCCCTGCGACAATTTTGTCAAACTGATGTCAACATGGGAAAAAACAAGGTGAATTGCTTCTGACATTGCACTGCACTTGTGTAAGTAAATGGCCCTTTATGAATGCTAGGATTTTGGGATCAGCTAAGGTTAGAGAACCTAATTCTGTAGTAAAAAAAATTTGTTGTATTCCCAATCAGGAAAAAAGTACTAGTAATAGTAACCCCAGAATCATGTTTCTATCACAGCTGTTGCTTTCTGTGTTTCTTACGTTTTGTTTCCTTGACATTTAACAAACACAAATCCTATGAATAACATTTTTATGATCTAATGCTATCAATTCTCTTTAACCAATCCTTTCGAACAGAGCATCTGGACAAGGAACATTTGTTTTCAGAGGAACAAAAATACCTTAGGAGCCAACTGGAGTTATTGATTTATATGTCTAATGTAAAACAGTATCACAAAAATAAAGATATAGAGGCCTATTTATGAAGCCTTACATTTTTCTGGTCGAGTTTTAAGGGGGAAAATAATCCAAATTATTTTTCTAGATTTATTATACTCCAAAGATGCTAAAAATTCTTTTTGTCGCGATTTTACCTGCTTGGTCAATCGGAATTGTTAGTAAATTCACTGGGCCCAGTGGAAGCTGCTGGATGTAGTTACACCATTTGTCAAATATAAGAATGATTCTTTGCTACCTTATATAATTAGGGTCCTGTGCTTGCAAATATTGGAAGTGATAAATCAAACCGAGTTTGATTTCCTGCATAGATTTACGAAGGCTCGATGTATGTAACTGTTAGGGGGTTAAGTGTGAGAACTCACCCCGTGGTCTAGTGGGGGTGCGACGGGGGAGGCCCCTCGCACCCTCAGTGGGGATGTGTCCATCTCCGTTAGTGATCTCTTCTTGAATGCGCATTTTTCCCGGTTTGCGCCATTCGCCTATTTCTGGATTTGTCTGGAAAGTGTCGAATGTGACATCACCTGTGGCTCTTTGTGTAGTTTTCTTTGCCCAACATATAGGTCTAATTATTAGTTCCTGGGTGTAATTATTCTGTGTTTCTACTCCTGTTTGACCCTGCCTGTTCTTGACCAAGCCCTGTCTGCTGCCTGTCTTTGACCCCTGCCTGTCTTTAACCATTCTCTCTGATCCTGAAACCCTCTGGTATTTTGGATACAAATAATAATAATTCCACTGGAGAGCCGGTTACAATGCAGTGTTGTGTTTTATTGAAGATGCATAAGCACTACATGTTTCGGACCTCTAGGGTCCTTCCTCTGGTGCATCCTGAAGTTTATGTGGACCTGGCGAACCCCACCACTGTATGATTGAGCAATTGACTCTACTACACCAAGGAGATATCCAATTTGTTTTTGAACCTCTGGTATTTTGACCTGGGCCTGTGACCTGATTATGCTTCTGACTCCTGTTTTGTACTGCGATGTCCATTTGGTAAACTGACCTGGCTTGTGACTTCGATTACGATACCGTCTCCTGTTTTCACATTTAATGTGCGGTTCTCTTGCTTGCCTAGAACTGTTCCCTTGGTCCTCTCATATTAAGACCTGACGGCACCCGAGTAGAGGAGAGCTCCTCCCAAAGCCAAAGGGTGGTTTATAAAGGAGGAACAGTGAGCCGAGATCTGGACATTGGGGTTTTGTTCTAGGTTCGGGATACCAATCGTAACAATTATTTATCAAGATCCAGAATTGTTTATTTAAAAAAGTCAGACTAAACTAGAATCCACGATTTGACCTTATTTATTATTAAAAAAGCTTGATTCAATCAGATTGGGGAAAAACGCAATAAAATTGAGTGAAACCCCAAAGCATGCGATTTTTCTGAGCTTGTTCCCAAATCGTAAGTTTTCTGGCTTTTTCCCGAAAAGCTTGAATTTTTCTAAATTGTTGCCTTAAAAGCTCGAAATAGTCTGATTTTCGGGATAATTACAGCGCAGAGCACAGAAACTTCCAAATAGTACAGGGTTCTCTCCCATTGCCTTATATATAGCCTTGGCAGGTCTGAGATGGCGGATTTTTGGATTCTGACTTTTTGCAGCATTTTTTTTTAAAAAAAAAAAAGGAAAAATTTTAGTTTTGCCCCAAAAAGCTTGACCAGAGTTTAGTAAATAACCCCCTTAAAGTGTACATTGGGGTTAATGAATGTCAGTACCACAATAATGTTTAACATTTTATTGTAGTTTGGAATTATGAAGTGGGAGATTGTTACACGCCTATAAGTGTGAGGCAGAGGTGTATGGTTCAGTCAGGAGAAGTGCTCAGCTAGAACATCTTGCAGGTAACCAGCCAATGTGTCACCAAAGAGAAGGAAAAGCGAAGCTCCGCACAACAGACTGTCTGTTAAAAGAAATCTTTATTGGTCCATATTAAAACACATGCTGCCTGTCACCAAAGTCAGGTAACCAAAAGGGCTTAGGTGAACAACAGCATGTATGACATCCCATGTTTCTTTTAAGATGCCAGACACCAAAGATTGTAACGACTCTACTCTTTGAGTTTCTACACTGCACCATCTTAGCCACTCCACACACATTACTACTAGGTATAAAAATTAGAGCCATACCCTCCAAATAATCTTGCAAACTGGATACTGCCATTCTTACAGCTGCAAGATCTCTATTAGTAGAAAGCTGGAAACAACCACTAATTCCAGGAGTGCAAACATTGATAACAAAGGTGAACTTGATTAGAGCAATGGAATCATTTAAAGACAAACCTTTAGATAGAATCTATGAAAGGGAGCTGGAGTGGTTTACTTGGGCCCATCTAGAGAGCCTTCAATCTGGTACTGGCAATGCAACGTAAGATATTGCATACAAGATATAATACTGTATGTACAGAATGAACACTTAAATGGAACCTGATAACTTTCATTTCACCTTCCTTTTGTCCTTTCTCTTCTCCACCCATTCCCACCCTTCCCCTGTTCACCCCTATAAGAACACCTTTGTCAATGTATCAGGGCACAGTTGTTATACTGTGATCAGAGATGGAGCAGAATTAATGAGCTATCTGTTGTGATACCGACTTATGATAGGATACTGTACATGACTTCTGATAAATTGTTGTTATAAATATAAACCAACGTTTTTTCTTTGTTAAAACTACTATTTTTCCTCAAATACCAATTTAAAAAAATGATGTCAGACACCAGCAGAGGTTAGCATGTACCCTAGGTCCTATCATACCAATGTGATCCATGCAGAGGATATCTAGATATATTTAGACAACCTTGAAATTCAGACTCATATCTCTATCTGTCTTATAGCTATGTCTTTATGGTTGAAGCAACACCACCTATAATTGAAACAAACAATACTGATTTTCATTCCATTCAAACCTGAACCTTGTCCTTCTTTTATGACTGCTACTAATGACATGTTCAGTAATTTCTCTAGTCATATTAATATTAAAAAAACTTATTATTTTCTTCACTGCATTAAAGGGGAAAAACACTTTTTTCAAAAATTTTAATTCAGACCGGCTGAGTTCATGTTGAAGTCAATGCATATTGAATCAATCACAGATGTCCCGTTGACATTTTGAAGATATCCTGATCTGCGCTGGGTTTTGCTCAATAATCTGAAGATTTCAAGGTTTTGGGTGTCAAATCCGAAAAAGTCGCAGGTTTCGGGTGTTACATCCAAAAAAGTTGTATTTTTCGGTGACAAATCCAAAAAACGATTCAGATTTTTTCACAATTTTCACAAGAATTTCTCATGAAAACATTGATAAATAGGGGGGAAGTCCATGCTGATTTTGCCAGAGTGGTTTTCAGAAAATAGTGAGAAAATTTCAGATTTTGATTAACAGGTCCACCAGATATCATAAGGCAAAATAATCCTCAGTATGGGTAATATACCCCACCAAGGAAACATATGTCCCAACATAGGAGGGTTAACTTCACAGGCTCATCTACACTGAAAGAAAACGTGGCCCTCCTTCAAAAACAATGTGCATATTTTGGTCTCAGGCAACAAATGTAACAAAGAAGCTTTAAGGATGCCTTTTATATCTAGCTGGAATAACCACTCCTAAAAATAAAGAGGGGATGTAACACCTACATTTTATTATTTATAAAAATCCATATTTTTCTGACTATTTTAATGAAAAAATGCCCGACCAAACAAGAATCCACAATTGGACCTTATTAAAAATACACAATTTAATCAGATTGAGCGAAAACCTGAATTGTATGATTTTTTCCCAAAAAGCCTGAATTTTCCAGATTTGTTCAGAGCGGGCAACAGAAACTTTCAAATAAGATAGGGACCTCTGCCATTGACATAATACAATAACTGATACAACTGATAAACTAAAAGCCCATGGACGATGTATTGTAAAGATTTTGCTGCTAGCTGACCTGGAAATAGCACAAGTAGCAAAGTGATTGCTATTAAACCAGGTACATTGGCCAAAAGATTGAAAACACTGGGAAGGGGTCCATAAATAAATAAACTGAGTCACCACATAGTGGAAGAGGCCCAGGTGCACCCGACTGAACCTTCAGCTTGGGGAGCATTACTAACCATGTAGACGGAGAGCAGGCACTCAAAGAGCAGAGTAAATATTTATTTATATAAACACAGAGGTAGCCTGATGTTTTTTGTGTTACTAAACATAGTTAGCCTAGTGTTTATTAACACAAAAAGCATTAGTTTACCTCTAGGTGTATATAAATAAACATTTACTTGATTTTACATGACTGATTTGGAAGACTGCTCTTTAAATGCCTATTCTATATTTATATGGTTTGTTGCCCAAAGAATGTCAAATGATGGGAAATTACTGATACTCAATTGAAAAGTTTTCACGATTACAGCATGTCCAGTTGCTTTTAGAGTGAAAAACAAAATAAAATGAATTTCCTACAGAGTCATTTTGTGTCTTTTTTACCGCCCTACTGCTTTTGTTAAGATTAAATGATTCCAACATTTGCAAGAATTGGGATAATACTGTAAATTCAGCTTGCCTATGCAAAAAATGAATTGCTAATTACTAAAGTACCAGCACTCCCGCCAGTTGCCAGGAAACATAGACAGCAATATTTTCTGAAGTGGATGTTAATACAGAGCAGTATTTTATTATTAGATTAATAAACACACAGACTGCTTAATGGATGTGATTATGAATAGCAGCCTATGAATACCAATGCAATTGTTATGGTTATTAGGGAAACTATTTTGTATGCAGAGGATAAGGCAGTTGGCTTTTCTTATGCTTATTAACAGTATGATATACCCCTAACAGGATCTGTACCTGAAAATAATAATCCCTGCATATGAAATGAATTTGTATGTTTACAACAATTTCACTTAACATCTATAATTCCTATAACTCTAAGGCATGGTTCTGCTTTCTTCAATTCGTTTATGAAAAGTAGAGCTTTTAAAATCTATATAAACTATACTTAGGTCCTTCTTTGATCTTAAATCTATGGGGGTTATTTATCAAAGGTGATGTAAATTTTTTTTAACTCTAATAAATTAGAATTTATTTACAGCTCAACTCGAATGGGAGGTTATGTATAAAAAAACTTGAACGTCTAACATTCGATTGAATTGGAACGACCTGAAGTTTAATTTAATGTCAGGAAGGCTATTTACATCTTCAAATGGTTCAACGGACCTCTGCCATTGACTTCTACATGAACTCGGCAGGTTTTAAGTGGCGAAGTATCAAATTAGAACTGTTTCCAGGGTCAAGGTGTGATAAATCTCACATTGAAATTCAAATTCGTGTTGGTGGTTTTAAATTCAAAATTGTGAATTTTGACCAAAAAAAAAAATAGAAAATTTGAATTTACTGTACCATTTGAACCTTCCCCTATATGTTGATTATTTTTTATTACAAATATTGCATCCCTTGCTTCAACTTGGTCTTGTTAAATCAATTTCATCTGTACAGTTCAGTCCTCAAGAAGTTTAGCACCATGTACAATCTACAGTACAGTACTTTTGTCTTTATTTTCCCTTCCTGAGTACAGTTTGACGTTATCAATGAACATATCTAATGTCAACCTTTATGTGGAATTGACTTAACTTTCAATAAACTATAAGGTATTATCTGGCATTTGAATATACGTATCTGTTTTACGGGTCTTATTTTCCCCTATATATGTCGAACTAAAGTATTAAAGAGCAACAACAGAGGTTCAGAATACATTTATTGATGTATTTTACAAGTTCAGTGAATTTTTGTTTCTGTTGTGTCTCTTAACTCTCTCTTTCTTTCTCTCTCTACTCTCATAGACGAATATAACGAAATCTTCCCTAGACAATGTAAATTAAATGCAATTTTATGAAAAATGGTGACTGATCCTGCGCTGTCTTGTCAGAGAAGAGCGCCATGTGCATATATACAATCTTTGTCATAAAAAAATATAGGGCCTTTGAGTTTAACCAGAAGGAAAAAAGGATATGAGAACCATGCAAACACACAATAATAACTAAAACCTTTTCAGAGACACAAAAATTTTTTCCTTAACAATAAATACTTTTTATTTTATGAATTCATTTATAGTACAGAGAGTCCTTGAGTTACATACACCCGACTTACATACAACTCACACTTACAAACGAGGGCTGTTACAGTAACATTCTATGATTTGCTTGACTTTTATTAGCATTTAGCTTTAATAAACCACCTGCCCTTATTATCTATGGTATGTGTTGTCTACTGCGGAGCACAAAAAGATAAAAATAAATACTATGTTAAGACAGACATCTGTCTAAGTTGCATTTAATAAGTAAATGTACTATACCTGTTCCAACTTAAATACAAATCTAACTTAAGAACAAACCTACAGACCCTATCTCATACGTAAAACGGGGACTGCCTGTGTACATTAAAATGTCACATTTGGTTATGATATAGCATTTTAGTATTCATGTCAATATAGTTATATTCTGGAACTCTAGATGGAACTCTAGATCCTAGATGGATGTAAATGGGAAATGAACATTGATTTAAATGAAAGTACATCATAGTTTCAAAACCAACAAAACCAACACTAAAGGGGGTTATTTACAAAAATTTCTCATTATTTTATGGAAACCACTTCAACCAAATTCCCATCCACATTTTTACCTTATTTATCAAAACTCGAAAAAACCTGGTGTTGGAAAAAACTCAGTGCTCAGTGTATATAATAAAATGTAGCAATTGCAAAATGTTAACTATGCAACAAAATATTTAACAAAACTCCAGAGCACGTGTTAACGCTAACCTTTGCTTAGCAATAATATTCACCAGCGCTTAACATTTGCAAAATAATGCTAGAGCTTTATTACAGTTCCCCTTATTTCTCTAAAATCACAAATGCCATTAAAGTTATTAAAAAATCCAAATATAAAAAGTACGATAAAAAAAAAAACCCTGGACAATTAAAAAAATCATGTTTTTCGAGCAATTACTCGCAAAAAAATATCAGTGTAGCTTCCATTGACTATAGGACTGCAACAGTTTTTACATGGCAATTTTGTTTGTGTTTTTTACAATTAAAAAAAGAAATTTGAATGTTACATAGGCCCCTTAATTTGAGGATACAAACTTTTCTCCAAATTCGGTTCCAATTTTTCCCATACACTTCAATAGATATTTCACATAATAAAAAGTGAGAAGTTTTTTTCTGGAATGAAGTGCATGGCAAATTGTCTGCAACTTTTCACGACAAACCTTCTCGCTGAATTGAATCTGGTCTTAAGTTTCAAACATTATAGCATGTAATGAAAATGTTTTTATATCAAATAGAGATATATAAATGGTTGTGCACACACCCGCATCAATAAGATTATACTTAGCCAGCTGATTTCTGCCAGTGCGTGACACTGAAATTTGAATAATTTTAATAGTGAAAAAGTATCTCAAGAATCCCACTCTGTATTTTTTATCTTAATTTATTACATTTTATTTAATGAATTACATAATAAATTCAAATTTTACAAAAAATTCATAAATACCAAAAATTATCATAGAAATACCAAACAATTTGTATATACATGAATTCATAAATAGTCCAATTAAATTAGTTCATCTTAATCAAATTGAAATAAGTTAATTGTCCCTGAAATTTGATTAATCATTCTATTCGTACACTGTTAAAAGTCTTGAGGATTATAGCATGTAATACCAACATCATTCCCCAATCATAAAGAGCAGACCTACCCAAGAGGATACAAAAAGCATCATTTTACATCTCCAGTCCCCCAGATGAAAAATATATATGCCCCTTTTCCACGCCATGTGTTTTAGAGACCCCAATACACCCTACAAACATACACAGAATACATAAGATACTTCCCTGCGGGCTAAGGGCTGCTCCTACTACTGTTATGTCACTACCACAGGGAGAATAAAGTGCCACTGTACCAAAAAAATAATCTCAAATTTATGTAAGATATAGGTATTGCATAAAGGTATTTTGCATATATTAATATGTGATGGCACAGACACCAAACTTGGTTATGAAACCAATTCGTATGATTGGATCTTTGCATCTATGCCCACCTTAAGGTCTAGTTCAGTTGTGAAATCACTGCCATAAAACCTAATCAAGTGATACGTTGGAATCAGAAGGAAACAAACACATCTCACATTATTTTCGGAAATATGTTCCTCTGATCTAAGAACACATGCAAAAAGAAAAGTACTACTAAAATTTAATTTCAAAAACAATTTGTTGCCTTATTTAACCTCCGAGTAGAGGCAAAAAAAACATAAATATACACATTTAATAAGAATCTAACCTGGCCTGTCATATTGAAGATCTATATACAGAGAAGCAAGTCATCTTGCTTAAAAGAGTAGCAATTTGCTTTGTGTTTGACCACTAATATCTCTTAAAGGATTGAGGGTGATCGTCAGTGTCATAAACCCACAACCAAATAAACATAGGTACGTACTTGTCTACTGTGTACCTATAACACTGTATTCATAGCCCTGAAGATTATGAGGAGGAACTATGATGTAATCACAGCATTTAAAAAGTAACATTGTAATAACTTGCTTCCCTGGTGATCCAATGGTGCAGCGGGGGCGCCGCCTCGCCGCTCGTCTGTGTGCACCTTCTGTAGTTGTAGGCGCAGGCGCACTGGCATGTTAACGCCAGCGCGCAATGGCGTGAATTTCAAATGTATTTAAAGGGCCAATATACATTTCTTCACTGCCTTTATAGGTTTCCTCATTGTGAGTTCCTGGTGCCTCTGTGCTATCTAAGCTTCTGCATTCTGATACTCTGTTGTGACCCCTGCCTGCTACTGATGATCCTAACTTCTGTATCCTGACCCCTGCCTGATAACCGACTCCGCTGTATCTGAATCCTTTTCTGATTGATTTGTACTCTGCCTGCCCCGACCCGGCCTGATCTGACTACGCTTTCTATCTACGCTTTGTACCGTGACCATCTGCCTAAGAGACTTTGCATTACCGTCATGCCCCTTTGCTCATTCAGAACCTCTCGCTTGGCACCTCTCTTAAAGGACCAGTAACATCAAAAAATGAAATTGTTTTAAAGTAATAAAAATATAATGCAGTGTTGCCCTGCACTAGTAAAACTAGTAAAACTGCTGTGTTTGCTTCAGAAACATTACTATTGTTTATATAAATAAGCTGCTGTGTAGCCATGGGGGCAGCTGTTCAAAGGAGAAAAGGCTCAGGTTACACAGCAGATAACAGATAAGCTCTATAGAACATAATGCTATCTGTTATCCATTATTTATCCTATGCCGTTTTTCAGTTTCCGCCATTGCTAATCAGCAGCTTATTTATATAAACTATTGGAGTTTTTCTGAAGCAAACAGATCAGTTTTACCAGTGCAGGGCAACACTACATGATATTTTCATTACTTTAAAACACTTTTAGTTTTTGCTGTTACTGTTCCTTTAATAAGACCTGGCGGCATCCGATTAGCCGAGGGCTGCTCCCGAGGTGAAAGGCGGCTGTTAAAGGTTCTGCATTTAGGATGCCGACTGTGACAAACACGATCTTACCCTGAAAATTTAGGCCTTTACAGTTTGACCCATATAAGTTATTGAAGGTTTGTTCATAATGCCTTAAGGTGGCCATAGATGCACAGATAATATTGTACGAAACAAATTTTCGTACAATATTTGGTGCGTGTATGGTGGAAAAAGAGCCGACCGATATCGGCAGAAGACTTGGATATGGGTGGGCTCTTCGATCGGGCTGGACATTTTGATCTGGTGAAGGCACCTGAACATCGGCCGTTCTTAGTGCTGAATCATCAGATACAGGTAGAATTCTATTGTTTCTACCTGTATATCTGACGATTCAGCTCTACACGAGTGTATTGAAATAAACGATCTTTCTAGGAAAGATCTTTTCCAAGAAAGATTGTAATTGTTACGTCTATGGCCACTTTTAGAGCGGTGATCCCCAACCAGTGGCTTGTGAGCAACATGTTTTTCACCAACCCCTTAGATTTTGCTCTCAGTGTTAAAGCTGGTGCTTATTATTAAATTACTGGCTTGGAGGCAGGTTTTGGTTGCACAGAAACCAAGTGTACGGCCAAAAAGTACAGTTCGCATAGGGGCTACCAAATTGCCAATCACAGCCCTTATTTGGTAACCAATGAAACGTTTTGGAATCTTGTGCAGTACCCGACTCTTTATACATTTGAATGTGGCTCATGGGTCAAAAAAATAGGATCCCTGCCTTAGGGAATGTGTTATAAATAGATTATGTCAAACATAGATTATATAGCAAATAGAAAGTTGGACAGTTGTGTTTTAGTAGGAGTCTGTTTAGATTTTGTTTTTCTATACAGTGCAGCATTAACTTTTAAATTACGGTCTATTTTTATTTGTGGAGTTATCAATGCACAGGCAGATAACTAGCTAAAAGATTCATTACAGAGACTTGGGGGGCGATATATCGACATTTAAGAAAGGACGAATTTCGAATGTGTATGAATTTTATTTACTCTAATTCTAATATACTCACAATTCGAATGGAAGTTTTTTTAAGAAAAATTTTGAACGTCTAACATTCGATTGAATAATCCCGACCCGAATCAAATTTGAATCGAGTTTTCCCTCCGAAAAAAACTCGAATAGCAGGAAGGCAATTAGAATATTCATATGGTTCAATGGACCTCTGTCATTGACTTGTAAATTAAGTCGGCAGGTTTTAGGTGGCGAATATTCGAATTAGAACTGTTTCCATGGTCGAGCTGTGATAAATCTCACATTCGAATTTACATTAAAATTGGGCGATTAACACAGTGTCCTACAAAATTAAAGAGCCTGAGGAGGGAAGGGGAAATTTGAAGAGTGCAGTGACATGTAGGAATTGCTAAATGGAAAGTGAAAGTAATTGACTGCCCCGCCTTTATGCCTCAGGAATAGAGGCGGGACAGGTATTATTATTTGACAGCTCAAATATTATACACTCTTGTAACGGGTATGGATGTTTTAATGGATAAAAGAATTTGTGTTCCATCTTTCATTTGCAAAGGACTTTCATTATGCAGCTTTTTATGAGCAGTTGACAGGTCTGCTTTAAAGTATTTGTTAATAACTTGGAAGAGGGGTGATTCAAAACTAATAAATATAAGATTTTGTATCTTAAAAATAAGCAGGTTATTTATACATTTAATTGGACAAAAGTCCAAAGGGTGCACCCTGTATGCAACATTAAAACCTTAGCGCTAGTACAAAAAATACAAAGGAACAGCACTCAGGATTTAAGGAATAGCCAACCAAAAATGTAAATGCAAAAAAAAGTTCATTATTCCACGTTTTGGTCTTACACATAAACCTTCATCTGGTCATAGATAGGTGAATACCATGGAGATGGATCTAGTATTACTTGTGGATAATAGATTTACAATAGGAGAGGGTGATTTTTTCCATTTACAAAGCAATGGTAAGGTTCTAGACAAATAAAAGTGTTATAATCCCATTTGTAGTTGCAATTAAAGACCACAGCTGCTTTTCATAAACTGGAAATGTATGCACACCATCTAGCAACATTATACTTGACCATTACACACTTAAATTTGATATATCAGTTAAATGGGTGCTTGGGAATGCTGAACATGTTAGAGGTATCTTATTCATTCTGAACTTGAGCAAAAACATTAGTACTTAATACTCTTATTAGTATGCTAAATTGCAAACCTGTGTAGTCCATAATTGTCTGCATTGCTGTATCCTCTCCTACACAAATTCAGTTTAAATGAAGGGCACTTAAAGATGTCTGATTACAAACAGGTCTTTCAGTTTCCTTCAGGCTTTTGAGATGGAGAATTGTTACTTTAGGTTTCACATTGCAGAGAACATTGTTTAATGATTAAAAATCTATTTTGCCATACAAAACAGCTCTTGAAAATGTATTATAAACTGTCTAGGGAAGCAAGAATAAACACTGGCTCTGTAAAAGGAAATTGGTGAATAAATGAAAGTCAGGATACAAATAATATTTAGAAAAGTCCTAATTTTATAAATATAATAATTTATACATTTTTCAATGTTCACTAGGTTATTTTAAAAAAATGTTCATTAAATTCAAACTTGTATTTTAACATACAAGATTTTCAAAAATATATTTCACTAGAGAAAGCACTTGATTTATATAAAATCTAGATTAGTAATATTTTGTTTCACAGTCTTACATTGGGTCACACCATTTTTGTTTCATTCATGAAAGTTTAAGTTTCCATAACAAAAAAAACCACACCTATAGAATTTATTTTATTAAGTTTGTAAATAGATTACACTCCATTTTCTAAAGTACAGGTATGGGATCCGTTTTCTGGAAACCCAAGATCCAGAAAGCTCCAAATTACAGAAAGGTTGTCTCCTATAAACTCCAATTTATCCAAATAATCCAAATTTTTAAAAATGATTTCCCTTTTCCCTGTAATAATAAAACAGTACCTTGTACTTGATCCAACCAAAATATATTTAATCCTTATTGGAAGCAAAACCAGGCTCTTGGGTTTATTTAATGTTTACATGTCTTTCTAGTAGACTTAAGGTATAAAGATCCATTATCTGGAAAACCCCAGGTCCCGAGCAATCTGGAAAACAGGTCTTATACCTGTATATCTTTGCCATAAAGTATGCTGTGCTAACATAATAAACATTGCAGCATTGCATTTTATTAATGCTTATTAGTAGATTGTTTCTAGTCTTGAATGGTCCAAATAAACTTTGTTGGAATAAAACCCCTATTGAGTATACGTGAAATTAGTCAGGTGACTAAAAACATGGCAATTCTGGCATGATAAATTTGTTGTCCGTAAACCGCTATAGGTTAGACAATATTGCTTAGACAATAGCCAATAGACTTTGGCTTTAAGCAGCCAAAAAATTCATACTGTATATATTCATATGCAAATCTACATGTATTAGATAAGCATATAGTTCCAAATATTCCTTGTGTATTTATCCCAATACATAATAATTTCTCAAATTAATTGGAGTTAAGCTGTGCTGAAAGCATAAAGAATATCATGTAATGAGGCAATTTTGAATATAAGGAGATTATTTACATTTATTTTTCTCACTAGTACCACCTATGAAGCTGGCAACAGCAGAGCTGGTACCTTCTATTATATGGCAAAGCCCTGAAAGTAGAAAATACCTTCTCTTAATCGCTTATAAAAAAAACTATTTTAAACTGTGCTTGCTTTACAAAATAAGTAGTTACTCATACAACCTTTTCAATGTCTCTTGAGCAGCAGAGCAGGCTATACAAATATTTACCTTTTTATCTTTTTAGAAACAAAAGTGTGAAGTGTGCACAGAACAGCGGGGATCTGCATGCCAATGCTGAATCATGTTTGATGCTTTCTTGGGAAAAAAACTCACTGTACATCATAAGCGGTTTAATTTAATATAACTTGGTTTTAATTTCTATGCTCCTCCCTGAAGCAGGATGTAAATTAATAAGTAATGTAATTTACAACTTATAGTTGCTTTGTTTTCCCATCTGATCCCATGTCATTTATTAGGTACAAGTGGCTGTATCTGAGACAGACAGGAAGCTACTTCAATAGGAGAAGAAGGTGTTCCAGCTGCAGCAGAGGGTGTGATGACCTACAGATAGTGTTGCCTGGCCAGTAAAAATGATGGTTTATCCCAAATATGAAGACACAGCTTGCACCAATGGCGAGTACATATAATTAACAATTATGGACACTGGAAACTCTTGAATTGTATGTTACTAAAATATCATTAAGATCATCATATCTTATATCTCATAATGTCAGTTGTTGATGGAACATATGACAACAAAACAACTTTTAGCTATTCAAATAACAACAGACTACATTATAATACTGGCTCTATTATAATACAGCACACAAACAAAACATGTTGGTGTGGGCTGGATATGGCCCAAGAAATACTGATGTTCAATTACTGAATAATAAGACATTGTTCTGTATTTTTTCAGGAGTTTTTTCACCTTCTATTTTGGAGACAATGTAAAACTATACATAACAATAATGTTTGTAGACTTTGGTGGCCTTAATTGTTGTTTCATTTGTGTGGTCTTACTCAAATGAGTATTTGCTAACTATAGAAGGCCTTGATGAATGGACTGAGACCCTCTGCTCTACAGGTATATTTAAGGCCTCAATGAGACAATATAAAAGCTGTAAAATAGAAGATACAATAAGCAGGAATACGATGAGAGATAGGGGGGTTTCTTTCCAAAGAAAGCTAAATAGCACCATAAACTGTAAGAGCTAAAATATGAGTTTGCCTTAACATAGCATAATTAATACTGAAATACTGTTTTTCATTTATTTTCCTTGGCAGAAGTTTTCTACTGACCATATGTACACACATTCATGAGTGTGGGGGAGGGGGGATCAGCAATAAAAATGACTGTGGATTAATGTGTTTATTATAGACTGTCAAGATCTGACAATGAGTTTGTCTGTAACCATACACTTTTATCTGTTTGTATTATTTGTGTTTTTGGCAGGTATAACTTGCCTGCATGCCTTTTCAGTATAAATTGGTTGCACGTGAAGTGGAAATATTGACCACAAACAAAATCCATCTACAATGTACCAGTTGATTAGCTAATCTGTTGGCTTTCAGGTATTTTGGCTCAGCTTAAAATTATTTTTTGGCCCATGGTATGACATTAATGTTACCGTATGTTCCAAGACTAATCATATCACTTGGATGTTGCCACAGATAATCATTGCTTACTGATTAAATGCACAATTAGCATGTACATATGAAGACAGATAAGGGCTGACAAGTCAGTGCAATCCCTCCATTCTAGAGCTGTCAGACAAAGCGTACTTAAAATCTGTATTGATCAGGCTACCCTCATGCCTATCCCTGACATTCAAAAAATGACAGCACTTTTCCCATTTTTTAACTGTACCATGTTTCACTTGCCGTTCAGTTGTAATGTGTGCGAAGGAAAAAGTAAGTAGACATTTTTAACAAAGCTATTTTGTGTCAGAGAATGAAGGAGGTTAAACAGACTATAGCTAATGCTACCAGTGGCCAGGCAACTATTGCATTTCTCACTAAATCATAAGACACAACTAAGTCATTTTTCATAAATTAACAAGATTCATTTCAGACTAGCACGACTATCAGAGTATTAATGTATCATTTAGGTTGCAGCCATAATTAAAAACTGCTTGAGACTAAAACATTATGCCTGTTCCTGCCCTTTTCAGAAAATGAAACATCCTTACCTGGGAATTTGTTCTCTTCTTTTGCAGTTGCTTTTAGTTTTTCCTCCTTCTTCGTCTGCTTTTCCGTCTGTGTTCTAGTAGATTATCCATTGTGAAATACCATCCATTCCCACAGCAACAGGCTGATGTCACTGAGAGAAAATAAGGACTCCTCAGTTTGAGGCAGGCTATGGAGAGACAATCAGCTGAGAAGTGCATGATCAATGTTTGGTAGTTTAAGACACATAAAATAATAATTAAATTGCAGTAGAATTTATAGCACTACTAGGAAGAAAACAGAAGTGTGCATTGTCAAACACAGGGACATTAGTACAAGTCCAGGTATGGGACCTGTTATTCAGAATGCTTGGGACCTGGGGTTTTCTGGATAAAGGATCTTTCCGTTATTTTGATTTTCATACCTTAAATCTACTAGAAAATTACGTAAACATTAAATAAACCCAATAGGCTGGTTCTGCTTCCAAAAAGGATTAATTATATCTTAGTTTGGATCAAGTACAAGGTACTGTTTTATTATTGCTGCTAGCATTATTCGGCATTCCCACTTTATGGCAGGAACATATGATGTAGGTCACATTTGGGTTTCCTGTGTTTTTAATAACATTAAACATATTCATGGATTTTTTTTTAGCTGATCAACACATCACTTAAAAAAATAAAGTTTGACGCTGAGAGGGAAGTAACATGTTCATATAAATTATAATATGACATATACATCATCCTCTTCAGGTTAATATACAAAGTTGATATGGTTATAGTATACATAGTACATTTTATTAGGGTACATTCTGCCAAAGCTAAAATGCAAGCTAAATGCACCTATACCTATTACTTGTGATTAGTGATGGGCGAACTTGTCCCGTTTCCCTGAAAAATTTATGAATTACCCGCAAAATTCGCGAAACGACGCCGGAATTTTCACATATTTATTCGCCCACGCGAAACAAGGGAATTCGCCATGAATTCGTGCCTGCCGAATAAATTCGCCCATCACTACTTGTGATCCCAACATGTAAGTAATCTGATTGGTTGGTATCACTAACTAGAACTGGGCAAGGTTGCACCTTATTATTTCCCCTTAATGAGGTCATGTAAGAAAGGCACTAAGTTTTCCCAAGAGCAGTAACTCTGAGCAACCAATCAGCAAGTAGCATTTACTTCAGGTGGATAGCAATGCACTTTAAAGTTATGTTATAGAGAAATGTCAAGCCATACAATTTATCTTTTGCCTAATAAAAGAAAATATAATTCTAAGGAACTTTGCAATATACAACCATTACAAAAGTTCTATGTATTGCTATTAAAACCAGTTTTTGTCTGTCCCTTTCTACTAAACATTGTTTAAAAAGTAACAACCCTTTTTCAGCTAATTGAGTCTTATATAAGCGCGCTCCAATCCTGTGAGACTTGGAAGTAACATGTAATACTCACTTTAACCTAGCATGTGGCAGACTTTATGCTCCGATTGTGTACCTTGATGCCTTAAACTGATATGTTGTGGTCCTGCGTGACCAACTGCACTTTTTATCACCAATGCCTACATTGTCTGTTGTTAAGTGTGTTGTTTGTTTCAAAACGAAAAATAAAAACCTTTTAAAAAAAAAAAAGAGTAAAAACCAGGAATTAAGCAAATGCTGCTTTCAATAGCAATTGTTTTTTACAAATATCTTTACAAGCACTGACAATGTTCAATAAATGTAAATTGGCAACTTGCTTAGAATTACGTTTTCTTTTATTAGGCAAATTTTTATTTTGGTGTTAAATGCAAGTATTGGGGGCAGATTTATCAAGGGTCGAAATTCGAGGGTTAAAAAACCCTTGAATTCGACCCTCAAAGTAAAGTCCTTTGAATTTGAATATCGTGTTCGAAGGATTTTACCGCAAAACGTTCGATCAAACGATTCAAACGATTTTAAGCGATCGATCGAAGGATTTTTATTCGACCCAAAAAAACTTAGAAAAGAGCTGGGGAAGGTCCCCATAGGCTAACATTGGACTTCGATAGGTTTAAAGTGGCAAAGTATGAAGTCGAAGTTTTTTTTAAAGAGACAGTACTTCGATTATCGAATGGTCGAACGATTTTTACTTCGAATCGTTCGAATCATTCAATTCGATCGAATTCAATTGAATTTGACCAATTTGATGGTCGAAGTACCCAAAAAAATACTTCCATTCGAATTATTCACTCAAGATTAGTAAATCTGCCCCTAAGTGTAGCTTGGTAAATGAATGGGAACTGCCATATTGATTTCATTGCTTGACTAGAAACATAAACTACTGCTGTAGCTCTTTCGAGCACATAAACAATTAAACTAGTGTTGCCACTGTACAATCTATAGAGACTTGAGTCTGTTGATGCAACCACAATGGTAGATTTCACCCATCTCTTTTTATGCAAAAATGCAGAAAAACCTGAAATCTGTCATTGACATGTCTCAATTTAGGCACCTGTTGAAACAAGAGACAATCGCAGCAGTACCACCACCCAATGGCCACATAGACGAGCTCATCCCTTCACAACATCATAATTGAACAGTTACTTTCAAAGATGACTTTCACCCATAGATGTCGAGCCCACAGTGTGCCACAACTAATAGTGCTATCTCTTAGGATTGCGCGGCCTCTACACCCAGGTCATTGTCCCCATCATGTGAGCTGCAGTTCTACTTTATTTTACAGCTTAAATCGTAATGCTGGGGAATTTATGGTTCCAAGCTATTTATTTAATGAATTTTATGTCGTTTGGGGATTAGAGACGGCTACACATATTCGTTACTTTAGGATGGACTGCTTTCTGGCAGGCTGATGTTTCTTCTACTCAATGTGACACAGTGGGACCTGACTTTTTCTATTGAGTGTTGTTCTTAGATCTACCAGGGAGCTGTTATCTTGTGTTAGGGAGCTGCTATCTGGTTACCTTCCCATTGTTCTTTTGTTAGGCTGCTGGAGGGAAACAGATTTTTTTATATTCAATTTTGAAATCTGACATGGGGCTAGACATTTTGTCAATTTCCCAGCTGCCCCAAGTCATGTGACTTCCCTTTCCCCCCCAGCAGCCAAACAACAGAACAATGGGAAGGTAACCAGATAACCGCTCCCTAACACAAGATAACAGCTGCCTGGTAGATCTAAGAACAACACTCAATAGTAAAAACCCATGTCTCACTGAGACACATTCAGTTACATTGAGAAGGAAAAACAGCAGCCTGCCAGAAAGCATTTCTCTCCTAAAGTGCAGGCACAAGTCACATGACTGGGGGCAGCTGGGAAATTGACAAAATGTCTAGCCCCATGTCAGATTTCAAAATTGAATATAAAAAAATTTGCTCTTTTGAGAAATGGATTTCAGTGCAGAATTCTGCTGGAGCAGCACTATTAACTGATGCGTTTTGAAAAAAACATGTTTTCCCATGACAGTATCCCTTTAAATATAAAATAATCTGTTTGCTCTTTAGAGAAATGGATTTCAGTGCAGAATTTTGCTGGAGCAGCACTATTAACTGATGCATTTTGAACAAAAAACATTTTTCCCCATGACAGTATCCCTTTAAGACACCTTCTCCTTATGTCCACTCCCCTTAACCTTAGAAAACCAGGTTGGATGGCAGATCTCATTAGAAATTAATACCCTGACACGTAAGACCTAACCTTTATTCAAAATTGAGTCTTTTCAAGATAGGATTGCTGTATACCTCAAAGGTAAAAACCATTGAGGGGAAAAAACCAGACAAATAATATAGTGTAGTACTTATGAGTGATGTCCACATATACTCTAAAAGTTGTTCTAAGTGCTAAGATCAAGAGAGACGCTAACAGACTTGGATCACCAGACGGATGCGCTGTAATGTTCTTAAAGCGATTTTAAAGAAGGAATGTTTGTGAGTGTAATTTTAAAATCGGATTGTAGGCTCTTGTGGAACTACAACTAGACTCCACGGGTGCAATTTCTACTTTCAATACCCTTTGTTTATAGGGGATTGTATTACACAGAATGCATATGTATAAAGGTGGCATGCAGCAAAAAAATTGGGTGTGAACTTAGCATTTAGAACAATTTTTAGAGTATATGTGGACATTTTACTCATAAGTACTACACTATATTATTTGTCTGTTTTTTCCCCCCTCAATGGTTTTTACCTTTGAGGTCTACAGCATTCCTATCTTGAAAAGTGTCTTTTAAGGGTGGAGGAGAGCCCTCTTTGACTGCTGGACTGGGGAGACACCATTAGTTTTAGAGGATTAATTATCTGTATTTAAGTGTTCAAAATTGAGTAAAAGATACAGCAACATGGAAAACAAGTAAACAGACCCACTGCATATCAGTCTATGAAGTGCAGGACATTGTCCTTTAAAACAACACACTTAAAAACTGCATACACACTATGACTGATTCAATAAATAACCGAAATAGTTCCTGTTATTAGTAATTACGTGTGCCCTATTAGCTTGGCAGCTCCCCGCCCTTCCATTCATTCCCTTTAGGCCATTTCTACCTGTTTACGTTGGGAGCGGATGGGAGCTAGCAATACCACTGTCCACCTATGCCGCCCTATGTATTTCGCCATTACAAAGGCTTCCTCTGCTATCCCTATTACAAATTTTGCACAGCCTGGGTCATAAATGACCCCCCTAAGTAATTATTCATTACTTACCTTAGGGTAGTGCCTCAGACATTCTGCTTTAGGCTCTCCAGTACCATCCACCCTTTCAATAAAAAAAATCAAAACCAGTGTAATCGATCTTTTGTAGACTAGGGAATACCCATAACTCTTCAAGACCAATAAGGATTGTCCCTCCAACAGGGCATAACTAATAGGGGGATAGTGATGGGCGAATTTATTTAGCAGGCATGAATTTGTGGCGAATTTGCAAAACCGCCGCGGAAATAAAATGGAGGCTGGCGCATTTTCGCCAGCGAATTTGTGCCGCCGTTCAAAAATGGATGCCAGAGCCGTTTTGCGAATTTTTCGCTGGCGGCGAATCACAGGAATTTTTCGGCGAAACGCCCCAAATTCGCCCATCACTACTAGGGGATGAATTACTGTAGGGGCAGGATAAACTCCTAACCCCCAAATATTTAAAATAGATATGCTCTGACCCAATATTTTAAAAGTTCTGTGCTGTGCTAACTAACATTTGCTGCACAGGGATTTTAAATATCTTCTTTTATCTATTTCTCCTAACTATTTACTGTTGGTAACATGTAATATTACAGTGCCCCTGCTTGTTTGGATCATCTTGTCACTTTCAGAAGATTTATGTATAGGTATGGGATCAGTTATCTGGAAACCTGAATAGATACTTTTGTAACAATTTAGATAAGCAGGTCTCTTGGGGAAACTGATAAAGGCCAATTCACCTTTATTAGCAAAACAGTATTAACACATAAAAACCACAGAAATATGTTCAAACTTTCATAACCTGCCAAATTTTGTAAATTAGGGGTAATTAGGGGGTGTGTCCACAAAAATGGGTGGGTCGAAAATTTACCTCTCAGACTTTTTGTCCCTCTCTCTATTTCCAAAATGTTGGGAGGTATGTTGTTCACAAGCATCTCTTCAATCTACTCAAACATTTGTTAATGCCAGATACAGTATACTGTATTACTGGTATATTAATACATTGTCATTGTATAGCAGTTTATTTCAGCCCTATGTACCTTGAGAGGCTGATTAATCTGTTTCTTGGATATTAGTCCAAGCTGTAATGTTAAGTGGGGTAAGTACAGTGTCCCACTTTTTTCTGATGCAGATACACATTTAGAGAAAGCTTAATGCTACATGCAATGCACAATAAGTGCATCTTGGCAGTTAAAGGGATTCAAAAAACACATCAGTTAAAAGTTCTGCTCCAGCAGAATTCTGCACTAAAATCCATTCCGTTTTTTTTAGATTAAATTTCAAACTCTGACATGGGGCTAGACATGTTGTTAGTTTTCCAGGTGCTCTTGTCATTTGAAGTGCGCTTTGATAAACTTCAGTCACTCTTCACTGCTGCTGGAGTGATATCAACCCCTCCCTTTCACTCTTTCAACAGAACAATGGGAAGGAAACTAAATTACAGCTCACTGACAAAAGATAGCTCCTTGCTAGATATAAGAACAACATTCAATAGTAAAAATCCAAGTCCCACTGCAATTCGTCCAGTTACACTGAGTAGGAGAAACAATTGCTCATCTGAAAGACGTTCCATTGTGCAAGTGCTGGCATTTTAGTGAAAGCTCAGGATCAGGTACACCAAGCAATGGCTGCCTACCAGCTTACCACCAATATTACAGCTAAAAAATACACTTGTTGGTTCAGGAATACAATTTCATATGTGTAGCACATCTGTGGGTGGGCTTGAGGATAGTGTAAGATGTGTAACTTGCTGCTGATGTATGCCAAATACCCTTTGGTGGTGGAAAACTCCCTGCAACTCCCAGCAGTGTGTAGCAGCACCTTTAAGCACCTTAATCCCAGGTGGATCCTGTGTGTCTCCTGATGCATAGATCAATCAGGTTGAAAGTAACAGCAGTCTAAGGAGGTTTCTTCAACCAATTAACTTATTTGAACAAAGCAATAAATCTTGGGCACAGCTTTCAGGCAGTATAGATCTTCATGTACATTCAAAGCACAGCCTGTCTTGGTGCTTCTTCCCCAGCACTAGGGATCCCATGGGGTATCTTGCTCCTTGACACTATCCCCGCTCCTGAGCTCACCCACTGGTGTCCCTGTCTGGCGGCTTGATCACTGCAAGGGTGCTAACCCAAATTATTCTCCTTGTTGGGGCCGAAAGCTGCTCACTAAATAAACTGCCACTATATTTCTCCCCTAGAGAGACTATAACACAAACGCATATCAATAAAAAAACTGTCCCTAGACACCAGGTCAGATCCTGTACACACCTCTCTACAAGGTGGGGTCCAGGAAGAGAGCCCTGAGCACATGTGTGCACTCCCTTTTAAACTTTTTAACACTGCCACCTACTGGGGAAACCTTAAACAACATTGGACACAGGAAAAGGGACATAGCTGCCTGCTGAATCAAAGGACCACTTTAAGGAGGTTATTTATCAAGGTCTGAATATCCGAACCTCGAATAATTCGTATTTTTCTGAGGAAAAAAAACTACGAATTTTTCGAGATTTAAAGTCCGATGGTCTAAAAACTCTGAATCCAAAACCCTGGCATCTAAAAGCTCTCAAGGTCCTGTATAAGTCAATGGGGAAGGTCCCAGTGTCTGCGCTGATGTCCATACCGATATCTGATGAGTTTGTGGTTTCTGCGCAAAAAACGATCTTTTCGTAGATTTCTGAGTTTTTTTGTGCAGAAACCACAAACAATGCGGAGTTTTCGGGGAAAGCTCCGAAGTTTTCCTGACCCTTTCTTCATAAATAAGGTCCAGTTGCTCGGATTTCTAACTTTAAAATAATTCGGACCTTGATAAATAACCCCCTAAGTGTCCAAAATACAAGGGAAAATGCCTTAGTAAAATGTATAACCATCAGGGTCTTTACATATGGTAGAGTGTATTTTTTGTAATGTAAAAAGTGTAATTAAGAAATAAAAAAAGACAATAAAAATAATGACAGAATCTGCAGAATTTGCAGTGGGGTATGTGTCTGCAAATACTGTATATATCCCTATTTGAAATATGCTCATTAAGGTGGAATTTTTGAGCTTTTGAAAAACTGTCAAGTGATGGATTCTGGGACTTGTCTCTCTTGTGCTCTTCTATGGGCGGTGCACAGGTTCTATGGAAAGTAGAGGAACTTCAAGTCCCAGAATTCATCACTTCACAATGGTACCAGGTTAGATAGGGGTTGAATTGTAAGCCTAATTGCTTGGGGAACTGATCCCAAAAGCAGTAGGCAAGCACGACAACCAGAGGCAGCAATATCCCAGAGCAACAGAACACCAACTAAGAAACCAATAAATAGCTGATCCCTGCCAGACCAATATATGTTTTTTTACTTGACAAAAACAGTAATCAATGCTAAATTTGAGAAGCACATTGAAAGAATATCAACCCTTATCCACAGATAAAAACCACAATCATAGAGAACCCTGCACAAACATTACAAAGAGTCATTCTTATGCTTTCAGCTATGAACTGTGAAAAAAAGAAACTGTCTGGCAGTCATTTTTACAAGGACACTAAAGGAACATGTAAATAGTTTGAAGCTCAATCTTTGTAATGATCTAACTAAGCTACTGTCACTTTATAGAAGCGTTTTGCCCTTACCTAGCCTTAATGTTTAAGTTTAAAAGGCAATATATTTAATTTGTGGTCATCTGAAGTCGGGGAACAAACCAAAGCAAGGCTGGAACTAGGTGTAGGCAAAAGAGGCATGTGCCTAGGGAGCAAAGGTGATATTCAACCGTCGATGTTAAATCCTTCTACTCTTATTGAGTTAAGAGTTGCTCATTAGTCAGGTTGAAGCATGCCTTGTGAAACGCTAGAATTGCTACTTGGCCCACAGATGGCAGGTAAAGACTTCAGATGAAGTCAACAAAAAGGGAGGATGCATTTATGGGTCTTTCTGGTAGATTCATATGGATTAAATCAGTTTAATTAAAGAGTAAGCTCCTTGGAGCAAGATTGTCCATTCTCTGATATACTAAGTTACAGACAGAGATCCTGTTTAGCTACATGGACAAAAATGATTAGTTAAATCATTAACTCATACCTTACAAATTCTATCTTAGATTTCCAGCAGCAGGACCAAGCTGAAATGCTCTGTGTCTTTGATTCCTTTGTTTTATGCAATTCTGATGACCTTTTGTTTCACATACCTGTTTCCTTTGGCTACAATCCATTTTTGCTTTGTTTGTTCATCATTGTTAAAATGTTCTTGCGTTGAATGGTCTGTGTTAGACTTCATTCACCAATTATTGTTAAACCTTTCTTGTTTGGTTATTAATGCTCTGAATTTCATGTAATCAATCTTAGAAACAACTTTTATCATGATTTTTACTGTTCTGCGAAGTAGAAGGTATTGTACTTTATTCTTTGAGCTTTGGAAATGCCATGTGTATATTGTAGGACCTTTCTGTTCTCAATTTCTGTTTCATTTACAGTATGTGTCTTAAAAAAGATTCCTTTACTTTGCATTAAGAAAAAAACCCAGTTTTATCAGAAGAGGTGGCGCTTCCCCCCCCCCAATATCCCTCTTTTACTGTAAGTTGCAGACCCCAGGATGGCATCCTTTATGGTCATTCAAAGAGCATTTCTTACGATTGTTCATTTGTAATAGCAAAAGCATCTTTTTTACATTGCTATCTTTGGCCTGTGTTTCAAGCAGGTAGTATACCAAGGTAGCACTGTTTTTACCACCTGTGTATGGGTGTGGTAAAAGTGACATTCCTAAAGAAAAAGAATACACTAAGCTTAGTGTGCCCCTAATAGCAAAGAGCTTGAACCCTCTCTGTATACATAATTCTAGAAAGGGTTTTCTGGTAGCAGTGTTGGACTGGCCCATCGGGAAACCAAGAAAACTCCCGGTGGGCTCAAGTGTCACTGGACCTCTTGCTTCATTTCATGGTCATTCCCTATTTCTTTATGGTAACAAAGGGGCTTAATAATGGAAGAATAGAGTATAATACGTAGAGAAAAGATACTAGGAGAATACAGAGGGAGAGGAGGTATAATAGTTTGGAAAGTGGGCCCCCAGCCTAAGGTTTTTTGGTGGGCCCCTGGCATCCCAGTCCAACACTGTCTGGTAGAGTTGCTATACCAGGTGTGATAGTTGCAAACCAAAAATATGGAAACCCAAAGTGTTAAAAACAAATAAAAGTAACAAAGGTTTCATTAATAGGCTATGAGAAAGTTCCCCCAATTGGCATGAAATGAGTCAGGTCCTAATAAAATCTATTTATATTGGACCTCAAGTATTCTCTATTTCTTTCTTTTTTTTTAGTTCTTTTGAAAATTACACTCAGGGGCTGATTCACTAAATTCGAGTGAAGGATTCGAAGTAAAAAACTTTGAATTTCGAAGGTTTTTTTGGGCTACTTCGACCATCGAATGGGCTACTTCAACCTTCGACTACGACTTCGAATCGAAGGATTCGAACTAAAAATCGTTCGACTATTCGACCATTCGATAGTCGAAGTACTGTCTCTTTAAAAAAACTTCGACCCCCTAGTTCGGCAGATAAAAGCTACCGAAGTCAATGTTAGCCTATGGGGAAGGTCCCCATAGGCTTGCCTAAGTTTTTTTGATCGAAGGATATTCTTTCGATCGTTGGATTAAAATCCTTCAAATCGTTCGATTCGAAGGATTTAATCGTTCGATCGAAGGAATAATCCTTTGATCGTTCGATCGAATTTTCTGCGCTAAATCCTTTGACTTCGATATTCGAAGTCGAAGGATTTCAATTCCTAGTCGAATATCGAGGGTTAATTAACCCTTGATATTCGACCCATAGTGAATCAGCCCCTCAGTGTTTTGTCTGGTCTAGGAGGTAAGTTACATGTTGTACCAGAAGTGTCATTAAACTCCTCCGGTGATATTAAGTGGAAGTCATTTCACTCTTTTAGATCCCCCTCACAGAGTTCTGTAAATGTGTGCCCATTGCCCAGACTGCTGCATGCTATGGAAGAGTTCATTCTGAGGTACACGACAGTTAGTAAGATGCTATCTAGTTTAAGGGCTAGATTCTGTAGTGGGTACTTTAGTATCATAATATAGTGAGAGCATAAAAACAACAGAGGATGTTAGTGGGGTCAGTGCCTTAGTGACTATAACCAAGTATGAACAAGGATTAGTACAGGGTATAGTTTTGATTTTGGAAGGCATAAAGGACAAGACTTTTCTGTTTTGTGACCTAGGTAACTCGTTTCTTCTTTCAGTACATCCAGTTCATTCATTCATACCACTCCAGTCAACATTCGGATGTTCCTTTACTTTCCGTAAATTTCTTTTTAAATGGTCTAGCTTTCAAACATAGTATTAGTATTATCAGGCAATGTGGTTTAAAGGAATTTTTCAGTGTTAAAATAAAAACTGGGTAAATAGATAGGCTGTGCAAAATAAAAAAAATGTTTCTAATATAGTTAGTTAGCCAAAAATGTCATCTATGAAGGCTGGAGTGACTGGATGTCTAACATAATAGCCACAACACTACTTCCTGCTTTGCAGCGCTCTTGGTTATCAGTGATTGGTTGCCAGGCAGTAACAAATCAGTGACTTGAGGGGGGCCACATGGGCCATAACCGTTGCTTTTGAATCTGAGCTGAATGATGAGGATCAATTACAAACTCACTGAACAGTTATGTCCCATGTGGCCCCCCTTTAAGTCACTGACTAACTCCGAGTTATAGAGCTGCAAAGCAGGAAGTAGTGTTCTGGCTATTATGTTAGACATCCAGTCACTCCAGCCTTTATACATTACATATTTGCCTAACAAACTATATTAAAAAACAATTTTTTATTTTGCACAGCCTATCTAAATACCGAGTTTTTATTTTTACACTGAACGTTTCCATTAATATTCTAACTTTTATTTGGATTGCAAGTCAGATGAAACATGAAAAGCCTCTGTAGGGAGATTACTAGTGATGAGCGAATTTTTTTACCATGTATTGTTTCTGAGTTTCACAGAAAGGCGCCAAAAATGTGCTACGTGGTAACTTTCCTGTTTGACAATAAAGTCACTCAGTAGACAAAAATCTTGCAGTAGACAAAAAAGCTGCCCATAGACTCTAATGTATCTTGCTACAAAAATGTCGCCCATAGACTTTAATGAGGGTTATTTACTAAACATTAACTTTCTCTCAATGTATTGAAATTTTTTTTTTACCAAACTCCCAAACACGAATCCCATTAATTTACCAGTGATCATACTGGATAAAAATGTTGCGAGTTTCGAGTTCCCAAAAACTCAAGTTTATTGGATAATCAAATGAAAACCAGAGCAAACAGCATGAAACTATTGAGAATCCTGAGGAAAAAAACATGTGCCAGTTGTTACAGGGACCATCTGCCATTGACTTCTACATGATTTCAACAGGTTTTAGCAGGAGTATTTTCAGATTCTAATTCTTAGCAGCTTTAGACCATGATACATCTCAAAATCTCCTCTTACCGTTTTTCCCCTTTTAAAAACTCGACCAGAAAAATTTGAGGTTTAATAAATAGGTGCCTTATGCTTTTTGAGATTTTTTTGTTTTTTCGCAAATTTTTCTGTGAAACAGGACAGATTCGCTCATCAATAGAGATTACATCTATAAACACTTAATCCAGCAGGCTTTGGTTATTGAAATCTTGAGATAAAAACACTAAACAATGTATGAGAAAGCCAAAATAATGTTACTTTAAAAATTGCACTTTATTGTGCAAAAAACCGCTTAGCTTTTGCGAAATATAAAGCCATCTAATACCCATTTTGCATGGGCTTTAATACCAATCTAAATAGCTTTCTTTGTTTCTTTCACAGTGTAAATATGCAGAAGAAGCTAAACATGTACAGTACGTTAAACAGTTGCTTATAATTATTTTAAAAGCCAATTAAAAGGAAAATAGACCATAAAATATCTGCATAATTTTACAGAATGGAAGATCTAGTTCACTTAGGAAGAGCAGCAATGGAAAAATTGCAGCAAATGTTATTTTATTAATGTAAAATAATACTGATGTTTATAAATGATATCATCCAAATGTGCAGCTAATTATAAAACATCCATCTTATTAACACCTCTTCACTTACCCTTTAACATGCATAATCCCAATGCTTCTACTTTACAAGGTTTTTCGGACACTTTGTCACCCAATAAATTTGTCATTGCCCTTATTGACTTCTTCTATCAGTAAGCCAAAACACAACACAACAAAGAGTTGAGGGGAGTGGGATGTTTATAGAAAGCTCATTATCTATAGTTAAACTACTTCTACTAATTAAAGAAAATGTAGTTTGCAAAATTCTTGGCACTCCGTACCAAAAATGCATTTGCACCCACAAACGCTGTAAAAAATATAATGTATAACTTGTACGTGAGTTGCCAAGACAGGTGCTGATTTGCAATCTTCGGTGTCTTTGCTTTCTAGATGCTGTGGTAGGAGATAGATAAAACAAATGTCAAGCAATTTAAAACATAAACTGAGGTATTAGAAAAAATGTCAAGTTGCTTGTTTAGTCAGAAAGAGTGTGCTCAGTGGCTAACCACTTTCTTATGTTTGCTCAGAACACATTGTACCTATATGCTAGAAATTCTGCACAAAAGTTAAGCCTTGTCTAGACCAAAGTCCAACAAGTTCACTCCCTCCAAATGAAACCCAGCTCACATACATACACAAACTCACATTAACTCCTCCATGCACTCAAACATCACCCGGCAGTGCATTCCACAACCTCACTGACCTCACTGTAAAGGACCACCTACGTTGCTTCAAATGAAAGTTCTTTTCTTCTAGTCTGAAGGGGTGGCCTCTGGTACGGTGATCCCCTGCTATTTGCCTATAATGTCCTCTAATGTACTTGTAAAGTGTAATCATGTCCCCTCGTAATTGAAGTCTTCATTTCCTCTAACCAGTTTAGTTGCACTTAGTCTCTGCACTCTCTCCAGCTCATTTATATCCCTCTTAAGGACTGGAGTCCAAAACTGCACTGCATACTCCAGATGAGGCCTTACCAGGGACCTATAAAGAGGCATAATTATGCTTTCACCCCTTGAGTTAATGTCCTTTTTTATACAAGACAGAACTTTATTTGCTTTAGTAGCCACAGAATGACACTGCCCAGAATTAGACAACTTGTTATCTACAAAAACCCCTAGATCCTTCTCAGTTAAGGAAACTCCCAACACACTGTCATTTAGGGGCATATTTATCAACGGTCGCATTTCAAATTGGAAAAACGTCTAAATTCGAAATCAAAAAGACTAACTGAAATTCAGTCCAAGGTTTTTTTTGGCCGAATAGGTCCTTATTCAGCTAAATTCGAATCGTACTTAGATTTTTCAAAGTCCACCAATTGACTCCAAATAGGTTCTAGGAGGTCCCCCATAGGCTAAAACCGCAATTTGGCAGATTTTAGATTGCGAATGGTCCAAATCGAATTTTTAAAGAGACAGAACATGATAAATTTTAACATTAGACTTTTCGATTTTTTTTTCAAATTTGAAACCAATTTGGACTATTCCGTAGTCGAGGTACAGAAAAATAGCTCAAAATTCGAATTTTTTTAATTAGAAAATTCACCTCGACCTTTGATAAATCTGCCCCTTAGTGTATAATTGCATTTATATTATTTTTGCCAAAGTGCATAACCTTGCATTTATCAACATTGAACCTCATTTTCCAGTTTGCTGCCCAGTTTTCCAATTTAGACAAATCACTCTGCAAAGTGGCAGCATCACAATGTTCTATTTACCATCACTCTCTGTGATCTATCTTTTTATTTAGATAGTAACCACATGCAGATTACTCAACATTTCTGCTCTTGTTGCTGTGGCACATAGTAATAGATTATATGGTGTACATCTAGTGGTTTACTATGTCACTTTAATTCCCATATTTACCAGCACCCAGCCAAGTTGCTAAATATGCTTAGGGAGTGTTCCTCCATGGCTCATATAGTCAAAAAATATATATAAAATATGATTTAATACTTTTAGTAGCATAAACTCGAGCTGCTGTATGCGTTTACTCTTACACTGCAGAAGCAGCCTGCTACTACTATACACATTATATTAACTGGGAATATGTTTGTTTGCATCCAGTAAAAGTGTCTGAGTAGAGGACAGACTTAAAACTACGAATGTCCCCCTTTGTGTTCCTTGCACAACTTTAATTGAAAATACTGCTCGTTTGTCTGGCATGTACTGTTCCACACTGGCCCTTTAAAAGATGCACAATTGAGAATATTGAATTAGGGTGAGTACAGATAAAGAACAAGAGTGTTTTTTCTCTCCTTAAGTTTTTACTGAACTGCTGGACAATTTAATGATAAAGTATGGAAATCTAAAAACCAAGAGTTTCCTAAAATACAAATGTTCGGAGCTTCCAACTCTTCACAGATTCAAACTGTTTATGAAACTCATTTCACAACTAAGTCATTCACATGATATTTCATCGAGATGGACTTTGCTTCCGATTCTAAGCCCAAGAATCACCACGGCAACGAAACAAATTTATTCAAGTGATGTTTGCAAAGGTGGTATACTGTATTTCAGGAAATATTCAAGATTGCAAATCAGTAGGTCACAAATGTAAAAGGACTTCACATGCCGTCCGGTTTAAATGCCACCATACAAAAAAATTGCCCCTGCTGGGAGTTACAAAGAATGTGCACTTTTAGAAGTTAATGAAATAACCAATGTAAAAGCCTCTGAAAAAGTGATTCTTAAAGGTCGGACTGCAACATACCTGCAATTGTACTGCACACATATATTAACACATTCAAGGTTATCTTTATTTTATTGAAGACGTGATATTCATCTGCTTCTTCTACATCAGAATGTCCCCATTGCATGCTAGGAATTGTAAGAGTCACCAGTCTCTTGTGCAGTCACGGAACAATTTCTAGTCCCACAATCAGTCTGTTTATTGTTTATGTTGCCCCATGGAAAAAGCTGTAAGTAGAAAAACTTGACTGCAATGCCTATCTTCAAAATAATCTCACAATCAAAAAAAGGAATAAGCAACAATCACTTTATGCTATATAAACTTTATGTATAAGTAGCATCATTTGCTCTCTGTTATATGAAGCAAGACTTGGAAATGTCAGGAACTTCATGGTCTTGAACCAGAGCCTGAGGGTACTGGCTGCTGATCCTCCAGACTGAGCTACAGGAGGCAATGTTGTGTTTAGCCTGCCTGTTTATCTAAATGGCTGTTTCCCATATGTGTTCCCTGCTAACCATATGATCCAGCTACAGACAACAGTCCAATTAAGGGACTATTTAAACCTGTCTCTCCCATAAGTTGCTACTGTGGCCTTCCTGAGTCCCTGTCCTGTCAAGTATCTTAAGTCCTTGTTCCTGTAAGACAGTTCATGCCCTAGTTCCCCATAGTCTGTCCTGGTTTTTGACCCATGTCTTGTTATTAGATTTCTACTTGCATGCGGCCTACCCTGACCCTGTGCCTGTTTTTGGATTCTGTTTGCCTGCTGCCTTCCTAGGCCAGATGCCTGTGTTCTGACTTTTACTACTGTTTGCTCCATAGACACTTTTCTGCTGAGGTCTGTGTTTTTTCAGTATTTCTTTAATAAATCTCTTTAAAATACACAATTCTTGTCAAGCCTCAGAAAGTTTGGTAGTTGTTACATTGCACATCAGCTCCACACAACCATTTAAACTAACCATTCTAACAGGACGATAGTCTCACTAGAGAGGTTGGCCTCAAAGTTTGAGAAGACCAATGATATAGACCATAAACGTCCAAAACCTTATTCACTCTCAGTTGTCATCTACAGAAAGGTGTAACATTCTGTACTATCTCCTAAATAAAACAAACTCTATCGTATGATGCGTATGAAGAAAACTGGAAATATTCAGTAATGTAATGGATGCAGCTGGGTAATCAATCATGATCCTTTTCTGTTTTTTCACAGAAAATAATATTTCATCAGCTAAAGAAGATATTGCAGATGGAACTGAAATGTACTAAAATGTTGAATAACATATCTGTTTTATTGTGGCTGAATTAGAATATTGTATCATCATTTCTTTTATTTCTTACCAAAGTGAATTTTAATGAAGGCTCTGGTAGGCTAAGCATCTCCTCCAGCGTATAGGATTAATGTATTATTCACGAAATTGACCTGCAGTTTATTTGCATTATACATGAAACAGCCACTACAGTTATCCAGCAATGTGTTTTGGGAGGTATTATACATGAAATTTAGGAGTTATACACAGAATTGTTTCTATGATATTCGTCAGGATCTGTGTAGGAAATCCTCTATGCTTCTATGCTTTTCTCTACTTCGTATTACTTCTTTTCTCTCCAGCTGCTCTATTAAGGCTTTGGCATGATTGTGAAAATTAATATTGTTTTCCTGAATTTCCTAGTGGTCATTTGATCTATTATTACATCCTAATGTGTATTTAAGGGGAATTAAATGGGCAATCAATAATAAGAAACAAGATGAAGCTAAGCTGCACAGTTTTGTTACAATAGTTCATTAAACCATTGTCAGTGTTTGTTGCTGGAGTTACTATAATATTCAGTTGTGTGCATTGAGAAGCACCAATGGCCTCCTGACCTTTATCAGATTGGCACAACAACATCACTTTGGCAGGTCACCCATACAAATAACAGGATATTTTTGTTCACTTTCCAATCTGGGTGTTTTGACATTATTTTTGTTAGTTAGCTGAACACCTTTCTTGCTAAATAATGCACAAAACAAGTTGCGAAGGACAAACTAAATTAGTCTAGACTGCAGAAATTAGATAAAGCATAAAAGGTAACAAATGCCCTTACACCATATAGCCATTTTATTAGACAGATTAAGCAATCCTAATTCAAACAAAAACAATTATTTCCATGGTCTGATTTACTGGCGACCCCCTGATATGTGCCCCTATGGAATGCCCCCATGCAATGTCATAACCAGAGCCATTTATACTGCCAGTATAAGAGAGCAAATATTGCATCAGGGTTTATTCCTCCCTATGAGGCTCAGGAGTGCGGAACACTGACTGAGAAATCCCCTACTACTCTGAACCATGTCCTCCAAGACATTACATATATTCTGGACTGTGTAGGCCTAAAACCTAAACGCTTATAACGAAATTCTCTTTCTTTTCATCCTTTGCAATTGCTGTATTAGTTGTTCTACTATAGTTCCTTGAATTTCAAGGATATCAAATAATGTGAAAAAGTGGACATTGACCCAATTTGACCTTAACTGGCCAACAGACTGATTACCCTCAAGCACTCCCTCCAGGGGTGCAATCTTGTTATTTGAAAATTGCTATACTATAGTTTCTAAAGAATGAAATGTGCACTGTTCTCAGAAATGTTGCAGTTCCATACCCATCTCATACTGTTCTCATCCTATCATGTCTAACATCCCTAAGATTTATACCACATGTATATCTTCAGCAACACTCCCTGGCTCTATCAGCTGACCTTACATCTTGCTCCAATAGTTGACCATTCATTTCTCAACTCATATAACTGTTGCTATAAAATGTGAAATAATAGCAAATCAGTGACCAAATATAGACTGTTCAAAAATGCAATTGCAACAGCTAGTTTCTTACATTGTTCTTAAAACATATTTATCCCCAATCAGTTTCAAATATGCAGGGTTAATCCTATAGCGGAATCTGACCAAAAGTAGGGCAGGGGCCCAAGGCACAAGGATTTCCACTGCTGTGGATGATTTAATACATACAAAAGATGATAACTATGATTAGGAAGAAACAGAAGGGTCTTTGTGACCCATTTGGTTAATTGGTTAACTCCACTGCTCACGTCTATAAGGATACTTCATGGATACAGGAATGGGATCTGTTATCCAGAAAGCCGTTTCTAGAAAACTCCGAATTATGGCATGGCTCCCATGGCATGGCTCCCATAAACTCCATTTTATCCAAATAATCCAAATTTCAAAACATTATTTCCTGTTTCTGTGTAATAATAAAACAGTACCTTGTACTTGATCCCAACTAAGATATAATTAATCCTTATTGGAAGCAAAACCAGCCTATTAGGTTTATTTCATGTTTACATGATTTTCTAGTAGACTTAAGTTATGAAGATACAAATTACGGAAAGATCTGTTATCCGGAGAAACCAAGGTCCCAAGTATTCTGGATAACAGGTCCCATACCTGTATTATGTTGTTTTATTAAAAAAGGATAATGTATAAATATGCCATTGTGGGAAACTTTGACTTCAGTAGGAATTATTGTGTTTCTATTACTGAATAAAGTTCATACCATCACATTAGGAATAAAAAAAAAAAAAAAAAAGCACTGAGTATCTTGACAACGCTATATAAATAAATGATGATGATGATGATGATAATTGGGGACCAAATGATTCTTATTCTACAAATCAATAATATACTCTTTATTAAAGTAGTAAATTGTTATGCCTTATTGTAGGATAAAGTTGTCAAAACTTTAATAATTCTCCCACAATTTCTCTAGCAGTGTCAGAAGTCATTATTACTAGCCCCCCCCAAAAGGTTTTTAAAATAACATTTCCAAAGTTTATAATATTTATAGTTATAATTCATGCTTCTATACATGAATTAAAAGACAATAATTGTGATTATTCAGAAGCAAACAAGGCATTTTTTGAAAAAATAAATCAAATAAAATGTTACTGTCCTCTTTTATTCCATAAATAAAGACTATTACTATGAACTGTGTTTGATATTAAAACACAGTTTCACAGAAGGCTGGATTTATTCCATTTAATGAATGCATGGATCCAGATCAAGCAAAACCAATCCTTATTTTTAGGTGACCGGGTTCCAATGGGATTCGTTCCATGATTTGTCTCCACCCTGTAAACCTCCCTGACTCCCACTGGTATTATTTTAATCAAGTGTCCCAGGTCAATGTGACCTGTCAATCGTTTAAACAACATTAATCGGTGTCGCCAAGTGGTCTGAAAAGTTCAACTTCTACTTTGGACACACATAAATGCAAAGCGATGTTGGCAAGGATTTACCATTTTATTTTACTAAATGAGCTATAAAACCTTTATTCAATAATTCTAGTTAATGTGTTTTAAAATGAGCCACTTTCACTTTATATATAAATTATATATTGTAAATAAAAAAGAACCTACCAAAACTGCATTTAATGAACAATTCTAGTTTTAAAAGAGGTAGAAATATCGCTGCAGAATATAACAATAAACCCAGCTAGAAGCTTATTCTTCAAATACTATGTGACACAAACACCTTTCTGTGATGTCAGACTGGTGACTGCGTATTACATAAAATGCCAGTAAGGGTGTTTCTTTTCCTCCAGTGAGATTCTGCTGCAAGGGTCTCATGGGAGGCAAGATGGGGGAGGGGGGATTGCCTCTACATCATAGAAAGAGAATTCAATTAATACCCCTGATATACAACTGGAATCACTAGGCTTATGGCACATAACTATTGCCTGAAATGGTGAACCAATTGACCCTATTATGGAAAATCAATTTTCCATGTTCTATAAGGCCAGCAATTCCCATGAACCAATGGAAAAGGATCTCTTGCAGTAAACCATACAGCTCTACAAAATATGTTGGCGCTATATAAATACATTTTACTAATAATAATAATAATAATAATAATAATTACCCATAGCAAGCAATGAGAAATGTCCTTTCTGTTTACTGCACTGCAGCAAATCTGCCTCTTATCATTTTCCTATTCAAGTGTGTGTGATCTACTGCATTGCTATTTACTGTATTCTAGCACTTCGTTTGACACACAGCACAAAACAAACATTCTGGAACATTTAGCACAGAAGTGAAAGACTTGCTTTGATAAATCTTTTCCGAAGTGTTCTCATTCTGTTCTGTATAATCTGTGAAGTGGCTTTAGTAGATTTTAAAAAACAAACTTCCTAATCAGCTTTAGGGAAATGCTGAAACACAAACTATAATAAACAATTACCTCCTGACACAATTTCACAAGTTAGCCTGTTGCATGGTTAATGTATAACAGACAGTTATGTGTATACAGTATATATAATCCCAGCGAGTTTTCAGAAAACATAATGACCCAGGTGCTACCTACTAATACTTCATACAAAAATCAAAAAATGAAGGTGCACACTGGGAACCTTTAAAAAGTTTAAAATTCTATCACTTTTATTTAACACATATTAAAAGGGTCAATGTTTGATCTGTTCGTAAGACCTTTTTCAAGACCATATATAAAATCCCAAATAAAATCATATACAGTTATAGGATCCCGGAAACTCCGGAAACCCGATATCCAGAAAGCTCCAAATTACGGAATGGCTATCTCCCATAGTCTCCATTAAAAACGATTTCCTTTTTCTCTGTAATAATAAAACAGTACCTTGTACTTGATCCCAACTAAGATATAATTAATCCTTATTGGAAGCAAAACCAGCCTATTGGATTTATTTAATGTTTAAATGAATTTCAAGTAGACTTAAGGCATGAAGACCCAAATTACGGAAAGATCCGTTATCTGGAAACCCCCAGGTCCCGAGCATTCTGGATAACAGGTCCCATACCTGTATATACCTTTGTCAAAGAGAAAGAGAGAGATACTGTATATAGATAGATGATTGATAGATAGATAGAATTTTGCAAACAGATCTGGATCAAGTGAAAGAAACTAATTCCACTATGCAATAGATCTCTTTCTAAGCTAATGTGATAATATTGGCTGCCCGTATTGCTTACTTCTCCCTCTCATGGCTACTCATGGTAAAACACCTGCTTACTTCAAACCCATGAGCATTAAATCTTAAAACATTTTTTTTTTTTTTTTGCAGTGTCAGAAGTTTTTAAACACTTCTTTGGGGTGCACATGGTTTTTTTTCTTCCTTTCGCCCGATTGGGGAGCGGGTCTGGCCCACTGTTTTTTTTTCCGGTGTCCCAGCCGCCCTGGTCCGACGCTGGGCGTATGTAGGTCCAGTGCTGCCCTAGGCACCAGACCTGTAAGCCCTCCTAATGCGGTTACGAGTGATATAATCAGATGTGACATCATAAAGAAACGTGCATGTGTGTGTGATGTCACTTCCGTCATGTGCCGCTCCAGGGATCCCCTACCTCTGCCTCCAGACTTCATATGAAAGTGAAGTGGGTGTTTTTATTCCTATATAGGCATTTGCAGAGCTGTTAACGCCTCTATTTTATCGTGAGTCAGATTTTACTGTGTGACCCCTGGTCTCTCGTCACTTTCACGCATTCACCCGATTTTTTTACAATTTCACATGATTTGCAGACAAAAATCCAATGTGCGCTTGCACAGACTATTTCAGTCATCAGTGGAGCAGTTTCTGTTGCTTCAGGAGAGGTCCTTCCTATTACGCCCTTCCTATTACATCACAGACCTGGAAATTCTCGACGGCACAAGTCCCCCAATCCTAATACATAAAAAGTTGACAGATCTGCATTGGAGGACCACCCCCTTAAAGCTGCTACCCTAGGCACAAGCCCTTGAAGTGCCTATATGGTAAATATGCCCCTGTCTTGAAGTCTACAAAGAAGGTGTAGGAGAGACTATGGGGAAAATTCACTAAGATTCGTAGTTGCTCCAGCGTCCGCTTCGCCGCACTTCACCAGGCGAATTTTCACCAGCGCTTCGCAAATTCACAAAAATCTGAAGTTGCGCTCAGGGGAAACGAAAGGTTGCGAAGTTGCACTAGCGTTACTTCGCCAGGCAAAGCGAAGTTACGCTAGCGATGCTTAATTTGCATACCGCGCCAAATTTAATTTACAATGGAAGTATACTTAGCAGCACTACACAACCTGGGAAACCTTCAAAACATCAAATAAAATTTTTATTTTGCCCTACACATGTGCCCACTGTATAGTTAAGGTGCCATGAGTTAGGAAATGTAGGGGGGGAAGGAGGGTAGCCCCAAAAAAAAATTCAATCTTTTTCAGCCTATCACCCATAAAAAAAGAAAAAACTCCAGCGTTTTTTGGGACTTTTAAAACATTTCAACTTTTTTTTGAAGCAATCCCTATCTACTCTATTGTACTTGTCTGAGGTGGCGAAGGAAGTCTAGCGTAAAAGGTAGCGTTCAGAAAAATGCACGCGTCAGTGAATTTGCGTAGTTACATCCATTGCGCAAATTCGTCAGACATAAGGGTGCGAATTTACGCCAGTGTCCGTTAGTGAATCGGCGAAATAACGAAAATCAGCGTTAGGCGCTTCGTCCTTTAGTGAATTTGCCCCTATATTCTACTAGACTCCACAAGGTTCCTGACAATATTCTATAGAGAAGGGTTTTAAAGCAATGCTACTGAGTATAGACTGGTTGTTAATATATATATATATATATATATATATATATATATATATATATATATATATATATATTTCACTGGATGCTGGCAAATACAAAGTCAGATTATCACCAATTGCCAGTATGCATAATCAGTATTGGTGTCACAATATAATTCATAATATTCACACAAAGGAATAAATAAAATACTTTTATTTTCCAAATATATGCAGAAATGTATTGTTGTTCTTACAGATTCTTAAAACAAAGTACAGCTAAAGATTCTGTTGAAAAAGCTAAAATTGATAAGCAAACAGTTTAATGGGTTATTTATCGTAAATACATTTTTAGTATATTTTAGAAAATGATATTCTAGGTGGTCTTCTCTTTAAAGAGAACAACATGGGCTCATACATTTTTTCATGCCCCTAGAGCCTCTGTATAAGGACTAAAACATGCTAATCATAGCCTGTTACAGATTCACTAGTTACTGTATTTCAGGTCTGAAATTAGGATCTATTGGTAGTTTCCAAATGTATCAGCTCTGGTCCCTTTTACTACTTTGCAGTTATTTGTAGATGTACCATATACTAAGATCTGAAAGTGCACAATAAAGCACTTGAGGTGCACTATATGGCCAAAACTATGCAGACACCTGCCTTTCCAACATTTCTTTCGTAAAACAAAAAATATCTATATGAAGTTAAGGTGGCCATAGACACAAAGACCATATCGTATGAATCGTATGATTTTCGGATCGTGTGTGGTGTGCGCCGACATTTTTCGTCCGGCGAAGATCGGTCGTTTGGTCGATCGGACAGGTTTGATTTTGACCCGACCGATACCGCCGGAGCCCATTGCGCATTGTAATTGGATCGTTCGGCCATATGGCTGAATGTTCAGATTACCCCCGATATAGCCATGCTCGTTAATGGCATATCGGGGAAAGATCCGTTCATTTGTCGATGTCTCCGAAACGAGCAGATCTTTGCGTTTATGGCCACCTTAAGTCTTCCCCTTACTGCTACAACAGCCTCTACTCTTCTGGGAAGGCTGTTGAAACACTGTTGGCTGCATTTGCTTCCACACAACCCCAATATGATAGTGAGGTTGGGCACTGATGTTGGGGATCAGGTCTGACTTGAAATCTATGTTCCCATTTATCCCACAGGTTTTCACTTGGGTTGAGGTCAGGGTTCTGTGAAGGCCAGTTCCAAGTTCTTTCATTTCCATCTTAGCAAATGCATTTGCTATGGACCTCACTTTGTGCACGAGTGCATTATTACAGTTAAACAGGAGTTGGCACAAAGTGAGAAGCACAGCATTGTCATGAATCTCATTATACACCATAGCCTTAAAGTTTGCTTTTCCTGAAAATCAGACTGTTACTTCTTCAGCAAACTTTAATATTGGCATTACAAATTCAGGTAGGTAGTGTTTTCCTGAAATCTGCAAAAAAAGTCCATTGGCACAGAATTATGTACAATTATACATTTATACAACTCCATCCACAATTAGAACTCCCATTGAATATTTCTTCCACTGATGTTGTTTCTAGAGACAGTTTGGAACTCAGCAGTGAGTGTTCAAACTGAGCACCTGTCATCTTAGTTGGAATATCTGGATAGTTTTGGCTAAAAATGTGTACAGGTATTTTCGGCCATATAGTGCCAAATTTAATTATGTTTTTAGCCTCTTTTTCTTGTATGGTTTAAGGAACAAAACACTCAACCCATATGGATACACTCAGTACTGGTAAACATGGCACTCTATGAAGGCATATTCAAACATAAGGCACATGATATAAATGGTAATGGAACAAGTTATACTGATACACATCTGAGACCAGCTTTGCTTTTATGAAATGATCACTCTCCTTGCTCACAAGTTATATTTAGGCACAGGAGACAACATGATGGTGGTGTATCAGCCCTTCAAGTCGTTTGATAATTTCGTAGTCAGGAAGTGCCAAGACGTTAACATTTAAGCCTAGCATCCATGATACCACTTCCCGAAAGTCTACCAGCTGTAAGTGCAAAATAACAGTTAGTTAGCTATCAATTTATGAATAAGTTGCTCAAATATGTAAAGTATAAATATATATATATACACACACACACATACAGTTTGGTCATTTCCCTATAGAATCAAACATATGATATAAATGCTTAGCTTCTATGTCAGAATGCCATGTTTATAACTTAAAGAGACAACAGTTGCCATTGCTGCACTCTCCCTGTAGCTTTTCCTCCAATCTGTCCCCCTACAGTCTGACTTCCCCCACTTACGGCAAATTCACTTGTTCCTCCTCCTTCTCGAGGCTCCCTCCTTTCTTCCCTCTCAGTTCTCACTCTTCCACCTTCTGTCCCTCTCTGGTTTTGCTCTCTCTCTGCAATTTCCACCCTGTTTCTATCTCCAGTCTTTATCCCATGCACCTCCCACCTCCTCCCACTTGAAGTTTGTTTCAGCTTCCCCTCTCATACTCCCTCCCTCAGTGTCTTGTCTGTCGCAAAGTTTGCAGTGTGCATTTGAATAATGTCCCTGCCTAGGCAACATTCCTTCCCCCTGCCCCTCATTAATGCAGTACTGAATTTATGGGCGTAACCACAGATCTTCATGTATAGTAGAATGCAGCAGGGAAAGTGCCAGTTTGCACCTTGTCATGCTTTTAAACCCCTTTTAACTTTTGATGTTTCCTCTTTATTTCTCTTATTAGTATTACTGTTATGCACTAATCGTAAGACCAGACATTTAGCAGAACAGAAATAGCCGGCTATAAGAATATAGGAAAGACGGCCCATTACCCAACCCATTATCTAGAAAAATACAATGTATAACATTTAATTCTGCACTAACATGAACAGTGTCCCTTTAATGCTTGCAAAAGAAAAATGACAAAGAAGGAGACATAGCTGGAAAGCTGCTGGTGCTTTAACTTGTAATATGATGTACAGCACTTAATTCACTGCTGTTTTGTTTCTTGGACAAGGATTTGCATCTTCAAAAAAACCTTTAATAAGCTACAGATTTTTCAGACAAGATAACCACAGTAAATAACTGAAAATGCCTCTTTGTTAATGTGGATTTATTTGGAAAATCCTCCTACAGTAAACCAGCAATGAAACTACCCAACGCGGGGACCGGGTCCAAGCTATGCCCCCCCCCAGAAGCCGAGATCATGGTGGATTTGCAAACGCACAAACCACCGATGGGCCCCCGAAGGCACCCCTGGTAGTTCCACCACTGAGTAAAACAAAAAACACATTTTGACTGTGTCTTATGACAAACTGATTTGTCCCTAGTAATAGCTTAGGGAGGGTGAGTTCCAACAGTCATTAGAAAAAAAAATGTCCCACGAACCATAATTCTTAGAAGCAGATGTCATTTGTGTAATTAAAGCAGGCATTGAACTTGGGCTTTGATAACACGACTCAGCAATAAATGAAATCAATCAAAAAATGTATTTTCTGACTTATATTGTATAATCAAGTGCATTTTTTGATAAAAGCAAGTAACCTGGGCTGCAGATGAAGATTTCATCTTGTCATAAACGCTCAGCATCTTATCTAGACTAGACTGATCCAAATCCTTCCTGAGAGGGAACTGATTGAACTGTGTCTCTTATTGAAATTGGGTACATTCTGTCTGTTTATTCTAATGACTTTCTTTGCATCCACCATGTTCCAATGATGTTTTACCAATATAAATTGGGGCCCACACATGCTGCATCTGCTATTCACTAATGTTACCATGACAATACATCAACCTCACCCTTATGCTGACTGCCATTTGTGAGTTGTTGTGTATCTTTGAAACAACAGCAGTTTCAGCTAGGCACCATATTAAGGGCACGTAATAAAGATTGCTACAAAAAAGTTATAAAAGTTGGTGCATAATAGAAAGTTTTATATGTGTATGGCAAAGAAGAACCATGTGGAGCAAGGATAGGGCCCTTAACCAGTGCATAAATAACTGTGCACATAGTTACATAGTTAAATCGGGTTGAAAAAAGCAAGCACCTTTTTTCCAGAGAAAACAACCCCAACCATGACAGTCTACCCTCATAATTTAAGTCTTCCATCCCTCTAACCAATTTAGTTGCACGTCTCTGCACTCTCTCCAGCTCATTTATATCCCTCTTAAGGACTGGAGTCCAAAACTGCCCTGCATACTCCAGATGAGGCCTTACCAGGGACCTATAAAGAGGCATAATTATGTTTTCATCCCTTGAGTTAATGCCCTTTTTATGCAAGACAGAACTTTATTTGCTTTAGTAGCCACAGAATGACACTGCCCAGAATTTGACAACTTGTTATCTACAAAAACCCCTGGATCCTTCTCATTTAAGGAAACTCCCAACACACTGCCATTTAGTGTATAACTTGCATTTATATTATTTTTGCCAAAGTGCATAACCTTGCATTTATCAACATTGAACCTCATTTTCCAGTTTGCTGCCCAGTTTTCCAACTTAGACAAATCACTCTACAAAGTGGCAGCATCCTGCATGGAACCTATAGTTCTGCACAATTTAGTATCATCTGCAAAAATAGAAACAGTACTTTCAATGCCCACCTCCAGGTCATTAATAAACAAGTTGAAAAGCAAGGGACCTAGTACAGAGCCCTGCGGTACTCCACTAACAGCACTGGTCCAATTAGAAAATTAGAATATGGCATCATATCTGAACAGAACTAAGGACATTTTGCAGATTGGATGCAGATTGGCATATTTGTCCATTTGACCCAGGGGCTGGGTTGTTTGGGGCCCATACACAGGCAGCTAGATTGTCGTCTTAGTAAAGGCACTGTGATATGAAAATCACTCTAAGGACCTGAATTCAAATGAAGTCAAATGATCAATCAAAAGCCATTAGGTCCCTTTGTTCTGTGACATCTGTACAAGTACCAAACAATCATTAATTAACTGCATTTATCACCCTGTTTGACTGGAATGTGCTTGATTCCAAGCAGATTCTGGGTTGAATATTTAAATATGTTGAGCCAACTGTCAACATTTGCCAACACAAAGCATAACCTTTATCTTTGCTGCAATTTTCCTAAAAATCACATAACCCAAAAACCACAGCCACAGTTTGCATGGACATGCTTTTATGGCTCCTTTTTCTGCGCAACTGTGTTAGATGTAGGATTTTAATATTGGTTGCGTATCCTCCTCTATACTCCTGGCATTTTAATGGGTGTGTCACCCAGGCAATGCTCATGTTTAATATATACAAACAACAATGGGTGGAGGGCACTCCAATTAAGAAACTTAAGTGTGAAAAAATTTTTTGAGAGAGAGGTGCAGCAAAAGCCCCAAACCACTCCCACAAAGTGGCCACAGATACTCTATTTCAGATTAACAGGGCGTGCAGACTCAAAAAATAATCATAAACATCTTCACACAGTGGTATTCTTAAAAATGTTTTTTATGTAATATAAATGCGTACACAAAAATATAGCATGTTAAAGAAAAATTTTTTTTTGCATTTACATACCATCAATTACCAGACTGAACAAGTGAGCAGACACCCTTGTCAGAAAAAGAGAATTAACCTAAAGTCGAATTATGGTGGTATGCAAATTCAAAAAAAATGTTTTTCTTTAACATGCTATATTCCTGATTTATACTTATTGTACAAAGTATTTTTGTGGATGCTTTTATATTACATAAGGGCTCTTACAGACTAGCATTTTTAGCTGCACTCCTCTACGTTCCGGTTTCATGCGCTCAGCCGCAGGGCAGCGCAGGAGTAGACGCACTGAATTCTTTTCAATGGGGCTGTGCTCACACAGACGCATGTAAGCGCTGAACGCAGGAAAAATGCAACATGCTGCGTCCCAACCTGCGTTCAGCACTTACATGCGTCTATGTGAGTACAGTCCCATTGAAAAGAATTCAGTGCGTCTACTCCTGCGCTCCTCTGCAGCTGAACGCATGAAACCAGAACGCAGGGGAGCGCAGCTAAAAACGCTCATCTTTAAGAGCCCTTAAAAACATTTAATACCACTGTGTGAAGATGTTTATGATTATTTTTTGAGTGTGCACTCCCTATATATTTGAAATAATGCTCATGTTTAATCACAGTTTTTCTTTGCAGTTCATCAATGACCTCTGCTATAATTCTTCTGTCATTTACCCTTACATAACAATCCAAAGCCATCATCAAAGCCCTTAGGGGTATAGTTACCAGTTCTGACCAGCCACACTACAGATGCTACTTAAACTGGTACTTTAAAAGGTCCAATGACTAATCATTACATGATATTTCCTTTCTAAATTAACTAGATATACTTTAACTGTTTAACAATCAATTGTTGTATTTTGCAGTGTTGTTTATTGTACATTCAGCTCATCTAAAGGCATTATTTTCACATGGACCATAAGCAATATTATTACTAACTCCATTAGATGGCTAAAATGGCTAATGGGATTTACAAATTGAAGATATCAATACCTCTCCTTTGCTAATTAAATGTCATAGTGCAAAAAAAACATATTTGTTATGAGGCTAATTTACAAAGTGGGGAAAAACATGTGATTGATTTTCCATATTTTTCTCCACAATGCAAGACAATACAGGTGCTCACTGTTACAATGTGCAAAAAGGTGTAAATTTACTTCTGCTCTGGGGGATTCAAAGTACAGGGCTCCCTTGTACCTTTGTGCCTCGCACAACTATGCCCTGTTCCTCTGTGCCCTGTGACTCTCAATTATGTGCTCTGTGCCTCTCACCTCTGTCCCAGTGCCTCTTAAAGGAGAAGGAAAGGTTAAAACTAAGTAAGCCTTAACAGAAAGGTCCACCTAAATATACCAGTAAACCCTCAAAGTAATGCTGCTCTGAGCCCCCTGTCAAAAGAAACACTGCATTTCTTTCCTTCTATAGTGTACACATGGGCTTCTGTATCAGACTTCCTGCCTTCATCTTAAACCTCATTGCCCTGGGCAAGAGCATGCTCAGTTTGCTCCTCTCCCCCGCCCCCTCCCTTCTCTACTGTAATCTGAGCCCAGAGCAGGGAGAGACTCAGGCAGGAAGTGATGTCACACCACATTAATACTGCAGCTGCTATCCTAAACAAACATCTTAAACCTCATTGCCCTGGGCAAGAGCATGCTCAGTTTGCTCCTCTCCCCCGCCCCCTCCCTTCTCTACTGTAATCTGAGCCCAGAGCAGGGAGAGACTCAGGCAGGAAGTGATGTCACACCACATTAATACTGCAGCTGCTATCCTAAACAAACAGAGAGTTTCTAGAGCTTTTTACTCAGGTATGGTAAAACATTCTACAGAATAAATATAGCATTCTAGCTTGCACTATTGCAGCTAATCTTTTGCCAAAAAAAATTCCTCCGTAGCTTTCCTTCTCCTTTAAAGGAACAGTTCAGTGTAAAAATAAAAACTGGGCAAAATAAAAAAAAGTTTCTAATATAGTTAGTTAGCCAAAAATGTAATCTATAAAGGCTGGAGTGACTGGATGTATGAGTTAGTCAGTGACTTTAAGGGGGGCCACATGGGAAATAAATGTTCAGTGAGTTTGCAATTGATCCTTAGCATTCAGCTCAGATTCGAAAGCAATAGATATGACCCATGTGGCCCCCCTTCAAGGCAGTAACCAATCAGTGAAAACCAAGAGAGCTGCAAAGCAGGAAGTAGTGTTCTGTCTATTATGACATCCAGTCACTCCAGCCTTTATAGATTACATTTTTGGCTAACTATATTGAAAACATTTTTTATTTTGTACAGGCAATTTATCCAGTTTTTATTTTTATACTGAACAATCCCTTTAATTCTGTGTCCTGCGCCTCTTACCTCTGTGCTTCTCAATTCTGTACCCTGTGCCTAGCACCTCTGTGCCCTGGACCCACTAACAGTATCTGATCTGACAGAATGGTTACATAGTATTAAAACTCATTTAAGAAACTTTACCTGTTTTTCCCTTTTAACAACTTCTTCCAGAGTTCTTTTAAGTGTCTTCAACTCACTGGTGACAACCTCGAGCAAATTTGCAGCTCTCTCTTTTTCCTCCTGAGCCTCTCACTCAGTGAACTCCAGCTCTGATTTTACAGAAACCAGTTTCTTCTGAGTCTTCCCTTTTGCCTTCTCTAACTGATCTAGGGAATTATTTAACTCCCCAATTGTTTAGTGTCTGAAAGCCTAGCTTTTAGTTCAGTGTTGGAATCTATAGCAACATTCAGTCCCTTCTGCAGTCTATCCACCTTCTTCTGTAAGCGTCTCACTGTCAGGTTAGCTTCATCCCTCTCTACAGCCAGCGCCATCCTCACTTGCTTTTCTTCTTCCAGCTGGGCTATTTTTTTCCTTAAAAGCTCCATATGATGTTCTTTGCTGTCAAGTGTCTCCTTCTGTTCCTTTAACTTTGTTGGAAGACAGGAAATGAAGTTTAGAGGAAATCGCATTTAGCATCCCAAATTTTTTCCAAAATATATTATCTATATCAAAAGCAGAAATGATATGCGTCATTATGCAAACCTTAAAAGAAGCAGTTTGTATAAAGAACCAATAGATATATAGTGAATAAAGTACCCCCTCTTGTAAAATATAAGGATATTATAAGTTACCGAGGAGTTTCATGACCATATAAAAACATATAAATGTCATAGTGCAAAAAAAACATATTTGTTATGAGGCTAATTTACAAAGGCCGAATGTTTTTATACAGGTCATGGAACTCCGAGGTAACTTCTAATATCCTCATATTTTGCAACTGGGGGTACTTTATTATTTATTATAATACACAAATTTCAGTGACTCATGTGACAAAAATGACATCAGAACTCACCGTTTATAACTGATGACATCAGAACTCACCGTTTATAAGGATATCATTTACAAGATATTCATGGCTTTTGTGTATTATAATTGAATATGAATAGGAGAGGGCCCGTATAGAAAGATAAGTGAAAATTAGTAACAATAACAACATACTCTTTTTGAAAAACAAAAAGAGGGACAAAAAGTTGAGCCATGCATAGCTCGGTATATTTTTTTACCCAGTCCATTTTATAGCCACATCCCCTAATTACCATGTCCATTTTACACAATTTGTCAGGTTATAAAAGTTTGAACACATTTTGGAGAATGTTAGTGCAATGTTTTATGTTACATATGTGTCTCTTATCTAAGCTTATCTTAAATAGTTACAATTGTATCTTTGCTGATCGTAAATTGTTACAAATGTATCTAAGAGCAGGCCTTTAGTGTTCTGGGCTCTCTGCCAAAAAGCCTCTTTAACTTTGTATCTTTTTCTGGTGTCAGTGCAGGAGATCAAAGAGAAACTCAGGACATTTCAGTAAGAAACCCCAGGACTGTGGGCTAAGCTGTCAAAATCGGGACTGTCCCGCCCCGCAGAAAACGGGACAGATGTAACAATAGAACTGTACTGTACAGAGAAATATTTTTTTGGTAGCTGGGGCAGTGAACCCTATTTGAAAGCTGTAATGAAACAGTAGAGGAAGGCAAATAAAAGAAAAAATGTTTTTTTCTTTTTTTACTTAAAATGATAGGATACTATATAAAATACTAATTTACTAAATTAGATGCACAAGTGCAGTCTAATACAAGTAAAGCTGGCATACACAGACTAATATAAGTTGGCAGCTTATTGGCCAGTGTATGGTGCCCTTGGGGCAGGGTGGGGGGACTGCCCAAACTATATCTGCCTGAAAATTGTCCAGTTAATGTATCAGACAGGTATGAAAATAGCAACTATTGGATCAGCTTCATTTGTCCAGTGGCAGAACTAGCGATAAGCAGATTCCACAACCATAGAGGGGATCCTGCGACAGAAGAAGCTCGGAAATGATCCCTGTTATCTATTGACTAAGCTCCCTGTCCCAATCACCCATGATACCCGTTTTGGTTGCCATTGATCCCTTTTTCAGACCCCTGCCATTTCATTCTAGCACTGGAACACGGGCGATATAACATGATATTGGGGCCTGTGGATAAGGGTGGCAGGGGACTCTTTGTCTCATTGTTAAGCCACTTGTTTGTGACTTCTTGTTTAGCCACTTTTAGATTAGGTGTTACTACTACACTGGTGCTGACACCAGTCCTCTGCTTTCAAGTGCATTGGGTGGACTATAGAAATGAACACATGCACTATAAAATGCAAGTCATTTTCTCCTTATTTGTGTACATATGTTTGATGGAAGAGAGCTACAGATTGATTGAGTTACAAGAGCAGCAATACCTGTAACATAAAGCTATCTGTTTAGAATAAATACTGTATTACATGCAAGAACTTGAAAATACATTTCAGCAATTCTATATTCCTTCTATTAAAATACACATTAGGGGTGAAAATTGTAATTTGAATGAATATGTTTTCTCTTTATACCATTACTCTGATTTGGATATTTTTCTAATACAAATCTCTGTATAACAGCAGTAGCTCATGTAAAGAACTGCTAACAGATGGCAGATGGCGGTAAGCGATGGGACAATCTGCAAACTATGGCATCCAGCTTTTCAAAATGAAATTAATTAAGTCTCAGGCCAAGTAATAACGTTCTGCCTTAATTAATATATATAGTGATTATTTTAAAGCAATTCAACTCAAATGCACGTTGCATAACAGCACTGCTCTTAGCAAAGATAAAAATCATGAAAAATGCTATTGAGAAACGGGTAATATCTACTAGCATATAAAGTGATCCAGCCAAAACTATTTCCTGATCAGCTAAATGAGTAGGTACGTAGTAGCATAGCTTTACCCGCATTTGGTGGCTTTTTATGTGTTACACTGCAAAGAAATACATGATTTAATTGTCCCTATTCTATTCTATAGTGATAGTACCCACAGCACTGAACTGCAGAATATAAACAAGGTACTGCAAGTAGAGTCTTACTATCATTTGGTGGTTCAGTGCCATGGGAATAGGCAAAACAGAAAACAATGGGCTCAGTTAAGAGAACATGAACACCAAAAAATGAAAGTGTTTTAAAGGAATGACAATATACTGTAGTGTTGCCCTGCACTGGTAAAACGGGTGTGTTTACTTCAGAACTATAGTTTATAGAAACAAGCTGCTGTGTAGTCATGGGGTCAGCCATTCAAGCACAGGACACATAGTTGATAACAGATAAGTTCTGATTAAATGCTAAAGAGCTTATCTGTTATCTGCCGTGTATCCTGTGCCTTTTCTCCTTTTTCAGCTTTCAATGGCTGCCCCCATGGCTACATAGCATTCTATTTATATAAACTATAGTTGTGTTTCTGAACACTGGTTTTACCAGGGCAGCACAACAGGACATTATATTTTTATTACTTTAGGACACTTTCATTTTTTGATGTTACTATTCCTTTAACCCTTGTGATGGAATGCATAAAAACACACGGGTGTGTATGAGCCTTTATTGTGATTGGTTGCAACGCATGCATAAATTGCTGCATCCACTGCTCATCTGTCACTATGTAAAGTGCTAGGCTAGCTACTGCTGTACTTTGGGTTATCAGCATTTTCCCCAGTAACATGGGGAGTTGTGGGAACAACATTAGAAAGCTTATCTGGCACTTGTCTAAATGTGCCACTTATGTGGAAATTACTACTATCCACAGAGGGCAGGAAAAAATGTAATAGACCTAACACATATACGTCTGTGGCATCTGAATATTAAACAACAGAATCAAGCAACAAGTCTCAGAAAAAAAATGCAATATAGGAGTTGGCCCTTTTAAGCCATAACCCTATTCAATAATTGTGTGTTATTCCTGAGAAATGTACCTCTCAGAACATCACAATGACTCCAGTCATAGGGTCTATTTCTTTTTTTACCTTTACACAACTCAATGGTTTGCAGCAATGCAATTGCATAATTATGAAGTGCCCAAATAATTCTGCCAAAGTCAGGATAGCTGCCAATGCCAAACTGGAAATTTGACCAGGCTTGAGTTTATGACCGGATTCCAGTGATATTTTGGTTGAAGTGAGGGTCAAAGTTATGTGCACTAAGTAAAAATTGTCACAGACAATGTCAATGCGATGATAAATCAGTCAAAACTGTGACTTTTTATAAACATGTGCCATGAACCCTGACATTTTACATTAATGTCAAAAATAAATAGTATAGTCATGATATCAATGAAAAAACAAAGTTGGACCGCTCCAGCCTCAGCATTGTAGGCATTGTATAGCTACCTGCCAAATAAAGCCTTGTCCAGATGTGCCATCCATTTCGTTGAGTTTGTTGTATTGTCATGATATGTATAAACAACGTACAGATTGTAACATTGACAAAACCACACTAGTGTTCAGTTCAATACAGATTTGATTGACTGTAAGCCATGAGCCCGGGTCTTGTTTTCAATGATAGCATTAGCTTCCAGTTTTACCAGTTGGTCAGCATGGCCAAGGATGGCTTCCAGGCGCATGTCAAAGCCTATGTCAGTGGCAACTCTTTCCACTTTCATTTTCTCTGACCGCTGCTCCAAGAACTTAATGTACTTAAACAGAAAAACAACAAAGATGCTAAGAACAATAATGATAGAAAAAGTGAATTAATAATTTTATGTATTTCTAGTTGTGATCTTCTTGCTTACAGTGGCCCTTTAATTTTGCTTGATTGCCATGATCGCTGGACATGGTTTTTAAAACGATGCTTTAAACAAGTGACACTATAGGGGTAATTTACAAGCAGAACACTGTGTGCAAAGTACAAAAAAGCAGCTGTCTGCCTCTTTTTTGCACTTTGCACACTGCGTGCTGCTGTTGCAGAATGGCTGCATGTGTTTGTATTCTATTTCGGAGCATAGTGAAATGCAGCTAGCCCCTTGAATAGAATGTTGTCTGTGTTAGGCAGTGCTCTATCTAAGAGGGACAGACAGGGAAAGACATGTAGGTGACCCCATCTGACCCCCTAACTTACATGTCAAATGCACAATTTAGGTAGCATGTGGAGGTGCAGGCTGCAATTTGGGGGGCTACTTCCTGATCCGGATTTTAAATTCAGTGTGAGATGCAGAGTGCAGCTTTACACATACACAAAAGCATGTTATGGGTTCAGCCTAGTGCCCCTGATGATCAGTAGATGACCACTTTTAACTTTTCATTTATTATTTCATGCTACTGTTACTTTTACAAAGAGTCAGATCCTTCAGAAATGGCATTGGCCAGTGGAATAACTGCCAGGGATACAGTGAGTTTGACACCCAGGCCTGTGCCCCCCTGGTAGGACCCGCCAGAGACTTGCTCACTAGTCACCCTTATTTATAGTGATATTAAATATGCTGATGTTTAACAAATATATATATACAGTACATTAATCAGGTACTCTCACTCCTACTAAAAAAAACAGAGACCTTACCTTCTGCTTTTCATGACTGAGGTTATCCCTCATTACATCCCCGGACACCAGTTCCCATTCAGATAATTTCAGCCGGCCCCCCAGGTCTTCCAGATACTGCTGCTCTATTTTTCTTGCTCTGCTCATAGCTTCCTGGTGTAATTCTGTCTGGGTTTGCAGTTGTTCGCTAAGCTTGAACACCTTTTCTTTTAACTGGGATATTATCTATAAATAGAACAAAAATATTATATACATTGTAGAGAAAAGTCAAGCCTAGAGCACATTGTGTGGTGAATTCCATCTATTCATGTGGTTCCAGAACCTGGGCTGGTGTAGACTAAAGAAGGGTGTTTTATTTGGAAAAGGGACCTGTGCGAGGAACTGTGCAGTGGAATCATGATAGGGCAGAAATACTTATATTTGAAAGCTTCTGATGTTACACATAATAAAACATCAGTGAAACTCTCCCCTCCTCCAGCCTCTCCTGAATATTCCTTGATCACTAAAATTTTTCTCTAAGTGCTTAGTGTTCTGTGACTGCAAACTTCACTGGAATTGAATAGACTGGTGGCAGGATCAAAGTTTCAGCCTCAGACTATCCAATCTTCCGCTCTACTGAACATTGGGACACATAGTACATTGACCAAGCACTAGGTACAAACACTAGCACACATTAAGGTCAGCAGATGATGTAGCACCTTTGTGGTATAATTGTGCTCAGATGCTGGGATGGGCAGAAAGATAAATCACATGCCCTTTCATTCAGCTGATGTCATTCTCTGAACTGTGCCTGCACTCTAACCAAGGGGAACGAAAGCAATTAAGGGAAGTGTATAAGGAGGAACACTCAACAAAAGGAAAATACGGGAAGTGTGGAAGAGAAATAGGAGGAGGTTTGGAGACAGGGAACTCATATTCAAGCTTAAAAGAAAGGGAAAGAGGGGAGAAAGCCTATGAAGGAAGGTTTAAGATATCTAAAGGGTGGAGAATATGAAGAATATGAAGAAAAGGGTTGTGGGGTAGGGAGAAGATAAGAGAATGGTGTACAGGTAAAGTTGGAAAGGGTAAAAGAAGAGGACAACAAGACAAAGCAAGAAGAGAAGCATACTAAAAGAAGGAGAAGAGCAGAACAAAACAAGGATAGTAGCATAGTAGAAGTAGGGGAAGAAGTATGAAGACATGAGAGGGGATGGGGAGAATTGATAACTTGTAGAAAAAAAGAAAAGGGAGGAAGAAAATGTTGTATGGGAGAATATAATTCTATTATAGGGTGTATATATATATATATACATATATATACATATATATATATATATATATATATATATACATACATATATATATATATATATATATATATATATATATATATATATATATATATATATATATATATATATATATATATATATATATATATATATATATATATATATAGGGTTTCTACTTTTTCTAGAAAAAATACTTGCCTTGTTAATCCCTATAAATATCAAGTATAATTTTACCCACCAGACCAATATTGCTATATAAACTGGATATATATGTTATTGCTGCCAGCTAGGCCTAAAGACTGAATTACAATATCAGTATCAAAATACCTGATCAAGAGTCATTTTTTACCCACTTTAACTTAGAGCAAAGTTAAGAGCTTGCAACAATATTTGTTATGAGGCAAGGAATTATATGTCCAAAGGTTGTTTTGTCCTTGTATGTATGGCAGGTATAGCAGATAGAAGCGGCAAGCTGCTTTATATAATGTACCATATTGTCTCCTTCTTACCTACATTGTTCTCAGAATGATGGCATGTATGCCGATGTAACCCATGCTCTACTGAAGAATATCTATAAGTGCCTTTTCCATTTAGAAGCACAATAGTTACCAATATTGTAACACATGTTACATAATGTAAGGGCTGAAACAACTTCGATAGCACTTAGAATTACCTAGTGATTATAGGATACGGAGTGCTGGATTTTTAGAAGGCAGGCTAAAAAAAACCAACAAAATATCTGCAAAAATTATCACTGTCCTAGCAAATTCAGAATACTATCAACTAACAGGTATAGGAATCTGAAAGACAATATCAGTTAGGTTTCAGCATTAAGAAAACAAATTCATAACTGATAGATACATACAAGACTGACATCTACTGGACAGAAAAAGAAATGTACTCTGAATTAAGGTAAAGAGGTAGGCAGGATTCAAGATCCATTTTAACATATAGTACCTACATTTTCTAAAGTTTATACTAAACCAAATTAGCAAATTAGCAAATTAGCTTCTGCACCATGCCATATAAGAATAGAACTGTAGTGGTGTGCATCTGAATCAAGAATCATTGTAAATATTTTAATGAGGGAAAGAACCCATCAAGATAATTCCGTTAGCATGCACCATTCCACTATAGTGTAAGCCGAATTCTGCTATACTGAGAATACTAAAACGTAATCTTTAATAAAAAAATTTAAATGAATTTAGGCATCTTAGACAACATACTTGCAGAGATCCCACAACAGGGAAGCTGAGTATACTTGTGATGCCATTCAAAAAAGCCAAAAGCAAGTTTCTGGTTGCCACAAAGCCCTATTGTGTATGTAAAAAATAAAACTAGCAGGTTATTGGTTCTAACCCGGTTCTACTGATTCTTTCCCCATTAACCTTTACTCTGTTCCCCAGTGTTCCAACCTGCTCTTCTCTCCTGATAATCTGCCAAACCAGCATTAGTAAATACTTTTAGCTCTTCAATAGCTGTACTATGCATATTTTTATGCTGTTTGGAATTTTGTTGCAGAATTTATCATCCATGTACAACTGTTTAATGCATTTTAATTATTATTAGATTGGGGAAACAGCAGCCAGCTTTTGTGTTTTGTGACACTTTGCTTCTGTGGCATAACTAGATGTTACTTGGTTCCACAGCAAATTTAATTTAGGGCTCCAAAATATTGGCAAGTTGACCTATTCTACCAATATATTAAAATTGTTCCCTAATTAGGGCCTCACTGAGCCCTCTATACTCCTGGGTCTGGGTCTGCTTCCTCTGTATTTATACCTCTGCTTTGCTTAAAGGGATCCTGTCATTGGAAAACATGTTTTTTTCAAAACACATCAGTTAAAGGACAAGGAAAGGCAAAACAATAAAATCCCATTTTTACATTCTTTAATGAAAAATAAACCTTTCTCCAATATACTTTAATTAAAAAATGTGTACAGTTTTTATAAGAAACCTGACTGTATGCAGTGAAATTCTCCTTTCATTTACTGCTGTGGATAGTAATTGTCAGACGGTCCCTAACTGCTGAGCAGGGAAACAATCATACTTACGAACAGCAGGGGGAGCCCCCGCCTTACTTCCCAGCCATGTAGAACTCAAGCAGCTTTGTTTATGACGATCCCTAAGCAGCCCAGACCACACTGAGCATGTGCAGGGTCAGGGTCAGGCCAAGATGTTTAACAAAGTTACAATATGACAGCCGATAACTTTGAAAGAATAAATTATTTGTTTGATTAGGCTTGTGGTGCAGTAAGTTCCTGTTTATATTTAGTATACAAAATACAGCATTTCTAGCCTTATTCTATTTTAGACTTTCCTTGTCCTTTAATAGTGCTACTCCATCAGAATTCTGCACTGAAATCCATTTCTCAAAAGAGCAAACAGATTTTTGATATATTCAATTTTGAAATCTGACATGGGGCTAGACATTTTGTCAATTTCCCAGCTGCCCCCAGTCATGTGACTTGTGCCTATACTTTAGGAGAGAATGTGTCTCAGTGAGACATGGGTTTTTACTATTGAGTGTTGTTCTTAGATCTACCAGGGAGCTGTTACATTGTGTTAGGCAGGGCCGGCCTTAGGCCAATTGGACCAATTGGGCCCAATTGGGCCCCGCACCTCTGGGGGGCCCCGCACCACAGGGCAGCACAGATAATATTTCCCTCAGCACATGATGCTGCCTGGCCTGCCCCGAACTTTGAGAGTCCAGCCCATCCCCAAATCCATAGGTCTAGCCTGCCCCCAACTCTCATAGGCCCAGCTTTCCTCCAACCTTGATAGGCCCTGCCTGCCCCCAATCCAACCAAGCCTGCTCCCAAGCTGAATCGGCCCAGCCCCAAACTAATTGGCCCAGTCCACTCTCCTATTTCCTCCCTCTCTCTCTTACCCTGTGTGCCCCTATTATGTTACCTTGTCTGCCCCTTTCCTTTCTATTTTGTGCCTGTATGCCCTTATTTTCCTAAATACTTGGTGTGTCAGTAGCCAGCAACACTTTGTCTAGGGGCCCCGCCAACATGGTCCCAATTGGGCCCCACATTTGATAGGACCAGCCCTGGTGTTAGGGAATTTTCTTTATTAAATTCAATATAATACAAATAAACAAACACAGAGATAATCAGAACATTATATCATCAGAATGAAAACATCAAAAGGAGTTATTAACATTTTCCCATAATCTAAGATTTCCCTTATAGATTTTAACCTCTTGTGCCTTAATAACGAGGATTTCCCTTAACACCGCATTGACCGTATATTCAATAGAATCAACATCTTGACCTGTTGATTTCTTACAACATAAATGCCATAAATAATACCGGATTATTGCAATTATGATATACAGTGTTTCCTTATTACACAGACAGTCCCGGATCAGTATCCCGTATGCAGCTTCAGAGAAACATAAATTACTCAAAAAACCAAATCCCAGTTTTTTACTGACTTGATCATAAAAGGTTTTTGTTATTGGACATTCTACCAAAAAATGCTCCTGAGTCTCAGCCTCCCCGCAGTTCCATGGGCAGTTCCTATCCACCACATTCAGGTAACTGAGATTGCCTTTAACAAAAAGCTTACCCTGAAAAGCCAACCAAGAAATATCAAATAATTTTTTAGGTAGCCTTTTACTATTCAGATACTTTATACTTTCTTGTTCAGTGGCACCGAGGCAGTCTCTCAGGACAATGGGGGAACAAAAATTAGTCTTTAGCACTTCATTATAAAGGGTCTTTCTAGGGGTCAGATTCAACGCTCTAGGGCTAATACCCCACTTTCTCAGCATTTTCAGAGCCAACGCCAAATACAATGGGAGAGAACCACCACGAACCCAAACCTCCTTCACTCGTCCTCCCTGCAACCATTCCTTAGTAAAGGGGAATATCCAAGATTTTACACTGTTTTCCCACAGAGACATATTGTTTTTAGATAAAACCTCCAAATTAAACTTAAGAAAAATGATACCAAAGAACAAAATGGGACATATCATAGCCAGACCCCCTTCCTCCCTTGGCAAGAATGTTATCCCTCTCATCACAGGATTCAGCCTATTTCCCCAAAGCATTTGAAAGAAGAGGCTGTACATCCGGGCATACAAGGTTTCTGGTAAAGGAAACACATATGAAATGTAAAGAAAAATCTGAATCAATAGAGTCTTTTTAACAGCAATTCTTTCTTTATAAGTCAGTCTCCAGGATTTCCATCTCTGAACCTTTGACATGGCAGTTACCAGTTTTTCTTCCCAATTAACCTGCGCGTTATCACCTGTTCCAAATTTGATACCTAATATATTAACCTGGGAAGAGGCTACAGGAAAATCCCCACACTTAAAAACAGGTTCAGTCTCCAAAACCCAAAAAGCTTCTGATTTGGCTCGTTTGATGCAAGAACCAGAGGCCCTTGAATATTCTTTGATGTGCCTATCCACAGCCTCAAATTTATCTGAATTAGAAATGACAATAGTCACATCGTCCGCATAGGCGACTAATCTTCTGGGCTGACAGTCAGAGACAACGATACCCTCCAATCCACATTCCTGCAATGATCTTAAAAAAGGGTCTATTGCAAAACTATACAAGAGTGGGCTTAAAGGGCACCCCTGCCTTACACCTGACTCAACTTCAAAATTTTCCCCTATCCAGCCATTGATCAACGGAAAACTTTTTGCCCCTGCATAGAGTTTTCTTAACCAAATTACAAACTGTTGGGGAATACCATACCTTGTCAAAGTAGCCCATAAGTACTCTTGGTCAATGTTGTCAAAAGCTTTGGCCTGATCTAATAACAGCAGAAACTACCCATGGCCATGAGTCTTACACCTCTCCAGAATTTCCCTTATTGTTAACAAAGCTCCAAAAATATTCCGCCCTTTAACCGTGCAGTACTGAAAGGGAACCAGAAGTGTCTCAGAAAGCTTAGAGAGTCTGGAAAAAAGAATCTTTGCTAGAAGTTTTCTGTCAGTATTTAACAAAGCAATTGGCCTCCAGTTTTCTACCTGTCTCGGATCTTTCCCTTTTGATAACAGGATTAAGGAAGAAACCCTCATAGAGAAAGGAAGCCCCCCACCTTGTAAACAGTCATTGAACACCTCCACCAACACAGGCACCAATAGATCCCTGAAAGTTATATAGAACTCAGCAGTTAACCCATCTGGTCCTGGAGCTTTCTTTTTCCTTAGCTGCTGTATAGCTTCCACCACCTCTTCATCTGTAATATCTGCTGTCAGGAAGGAAAAGTCTACATTACCAATGTCGGGCCCAGGGGTCTTTTCCAAAAAAATGTTTTATTTCCTCCCTCTGCAAAGCTTTTGTTTTAAACAAAGCAGCATAGTAATCCCTCACCACCTTTAGGATACCTTCCTTTGTCTCAGCTAAATTACCATCATTATTAAAAAGGCCACTGATCATCTTTTTACTAACGGATTCCTTAAAGTTCTGAAAAGGATCTGGAAAAGCAGATTTCCCATAATCCCTCTCTAACACCAACGATCTGAATCGACTGTACTGGCACTGTTTCATTAAAAACTTGAGTTGGGTAATTTCCTCCCCATCCGCCCCTACTGATATACAAGCTTCCAGTTTCTTTCTTAAACACTGATACTTTTTGTTATTATAACGCACCCGTTTAAAGGACTCATTTTTGAAAAATACACGTAACTCCACCTTAGCTCCCACCACTGGGAAATAGAATCAAAAAAATCCACCTTTGACATCTGACACTGAAAAAAATCTTTAAAAAGAATTTGAACTTCTTCATCTTCCAACAAACTCCCATTAAGTCTCCATATTCCTTTTCCCCTCCTAAACCCTTCTAATCCCCCAAAAGCACAGGATACCCTTAAATGGTTAGAATATTCAACTGCTTCCTCCTTAACATCAGAGAATGACTCCCCCTTTTTTATTAAAATCATGTCTAACCTACTGCTGCAGTCAGCACAGAAATATGTATGTTTCCCCACACGTCCCCCCCAGGTACCAATATCAACCATACCTGCCTGACTCAGAATATTGTCAAAAAACTGACCCTCATATTTGTTAAACCTCCCAGTTCTGTCTTTAGCACGGAGGACTTGATTAAAATCACCTGCTAGAATAACTGGGATGAAAGTGCACAAAAACTGCCTAACTTCAGACAATAAGGCTCTTCTTTCAGATATTCTCTGGGGGTCATATATATTTATTAGCCTTACCAAAACCCCTTCAATCTTAACATCAATCATTAGACATCTGCCTATTTGTATTTCTACCAGACGAAATACCTCCAAAATCTTAATACCCTTAAAAAGGATGGCAACTCCTCCTGCTGAGTCTTCTGCTATAGACCATAGAGAGCAGCCATATTGCCAGTCCCTCTTTGCTCTAAAAATCTCAACTGTCTTTGTGAGCCGTGTTTCCTGAAGGAAGATAACATTAGCCCCCGAATACTTCAGACTTCGTATGCAACAAAATGAGCCTTATCTGATTTTATACTACACACATTTGATGTTAAAAATTTAAAGGAAAAATCTGGCATGGTATTACTTTTTACCTCCCCCATTCTCCTCCTCAATAGAACCTCTTTTCTTAACCTGAAATCTGGGCTGCCCATCTTCTTCATCCCAGTCAGTCACCTCATCTTTCTCCATTGATTCCCACTCTTCCTCATTAGAATTCCGATCTTTTTTCTTTTTAACTTTCCCCCTTCACTTGTCCTACTTCGGTTCCTCCTGGTTTGCCCGAGGCAATGAAAAAAGAGTTTGGCAGATGCTTGGGCACATGCAACTCCATATTCAAACGAACCTGCACCTTCCAGCCACAATCCCAGAAGCCTTCCTCATCATACACCTTAGTGAGAGGGGAGAGCACAGTGCACAGCCTGCGCAGCCAAACCAACACATCCTCAGGGGGGACAGATTCATGTTTAAAAGAGACAGTTACAAACTTAGTGTCAGGTTTAGAAACAGGTACTGCTTTAAAACCTTCCCATTCAGCCGCACCCTTTTTCTGTTCATATTTACACCAAAAAGCCTCTAAGGTTTGTGTTAACTTAAAGCTTACATCATATTCACTGTCAGATATTGTGATTAAAGCAAAAACATCAGCAGGTGTAAAACCCAGAGACTGTTTAATAAGGTTTCTTGCTACAAACCTCCTGCCGGGCTCCTTCCCTTTTTCTCCAGTCCACTTGATTTTTGCAACATTTTTTCTCTTAAATGTATTTTGATCCATGTTACCATTGTTCTGACCCAAACTGCTCCATCTCCAAACAGTAGCTGAGTCATTTCTTGCCTGAAAATCCACTTTTCCTTTTTCCACCCCCTTCCCCCGCATCTCATTAGAATCATTGGGTTCAGGCAACTTTGCATTATCAGTGATTGCACTGCTGTTCCCACCTGAACCTGCTTTCTCTGCAACCACCTTTGCTTTTGTGTTTAACCCTTCACCCACATCCCCCTGCTTCCCCATACTCATAACATTTAAAACAATATTATTAGATACATTGGAAACAGGAGGAACCTTAGAAACATTCAATTCATTTCTGCTGTGACTATTTTCATCCTTTTCAGTTTCATTACTTTTGCTAAGTGCATTTGTATTTAAATCTTTTTCCTTTAAACCATTACTTAGTTCATTTTCACTTAACTCATTAGGGTTTGAATCGTCCAAAATAGTTAGTTCCATGTCCTGCACAGCTTTACCAGAAAGCACCACTTTAGAAACAAATTCCTTCTGTGCTGCAGATTCTCCTTTCTGCATTTGCTGAAATCTCTCTTTATTACTATATGTCTCTCTCCAGGGCTCAATCTTTTTAAGAACAGTCTCCATTTCACTTTCCACCTCCTCCAAATCTTTATTTAACATTGTAAGCTCCCGTATCTTCCTTGCTCGGCTCTCACCCTTTGCCAATTTAATGTCCATTGCAATCCTACAGATGTTACTGTCCAAAAACTGCTTTTTCTTGTTCAACCCATCCATGGCTCTAAGAGCACCCACCACAAAGTCAGTGTCCAGAACAGAGTCTTTAGCAAAACTTTCCCCATTGTCAGTATGCTTAACACAGTCTCCATAAACCTTCTCATACTGATTATTCTCCTTTGCTGTTTGCCTCTCCTGCTGCCCCAAATCACTCCAGCTGGCAGTATTTCTTACCTCCGCAGCTTGTCCCTCTTCAGCCTCTGCCTCCTGCAGTACTCCTTCTGCCACTTGTGCTGCCACTTTCCCAGCCTGGAGTTCTGCTGTCGGTTCTTCACAGACATCATCACCACTGGCCGGTTCCACCACAGGGCTTGCACACTGGGAGTCACATGGTCCTGTAGGAGCTTCCACTTTCTGGTTAGGCGCCATCTTGCCTGCCTCTGCATTGGAAGGTGTTGCTGTACACTCCATTTCCTCACCATCAGAAGGGACAGAGACACTTTCATGGGACTCAGCCGATTTTATATTTTCCATTGCTTTTGCTCTGTGATCACTTGGCTTCTTTTTGTCAGGAGCTACTGTCAATTCTTTCATCTTTTTACCTTTCCCTGGCCCAAGCCTGCAGCGTGTACATACACTTCTGGGGCCAGCAGCATTGCCTTTCGGCATACTTGATGTAAAACAAAAAAAAAAAAAAAAGGGGAAAAACGGCTACAGTATATCTTTCTATGGAAAAAAAAACCTCACCCAGACCCAAAAAGGGCCTGGGCAAATCACAAAATCCACCAGAGATCCACCGAGGAACTGCTAGCCTGTTGTTACCCTCCTAAAAGGAGGGGGGTGATATCACTCCAACTTGCAGTACAGCAGTAAAGAGTGATTGAAGATTATCAGAGCACAAGTCACATGACTTGGGACAGCTGGGAAATTGACAAAATGTCTCGCCCCATGTCAGATTTCAAAATTGAATATAGGGTAAAAAAATCTGTTTGCTCTTTTGAGAAATGGATTTCAGTGCAGAATTCTACTGGAGCAGCACTATTAACTGATTCATTTTGAAAAAAATTGCTTTCCCTTTAAGTCTAGAGCAACAGAATGTTGTTGTCCAGTACAAATGCAATGCATTTACACAGTTTACTAAACTGCATGCTTGTGTGTGATCTAATTTGTGTAGTTGGTGTGGATCCAAAGTTAGATGTGCATGTGCAAGCTTTGTTTTCATTTATTCAACAAAAACTGACTGTATTTCATAAACTAAATCTAAATAATACCTAATGAAATGCATATTGATCAATACCTTATTTATACCAAAAGAACAAAATGATCAGTAAAATCCAGTGACACCCCCCATCCCCCAAGCTGGTTTAGAAGGTGAAAAATAAAAAAATTCTAATAAAATTTGAAATATTAGCTTTCCTTGCCTTTTAACCTAAACATGGCATTAAAGAGATACTGACACCAGAAAATAACCTTTTTTTATATCCATCATAACATTATCTTTGAATGCTATTTATAATTTTGCCATAAAAGTATTTGCCTGATGCTTTTACATTACCTTTCTTACCCCTATGTTCCTCTATGAGCGGGCTGCCATACTGTATTTGTGCAGCAGTAGACCGTTAGCATTAGAAACTCTAACTGACAGACCGAGATGAGAAGGTTGGCAAAACAGTCAGGTTTAGGAACTTCAAGTAATACTTACAAAAGCAGAACTATCAGCAAAAAAGAATCAATGTGACCTATACATAGCTTTTAATGTAGATTAATATTTTGAAAATATTTTTTTTAGTGTCAGTATCACTTTAAAAAAGGAGGTTTACCATCTTTTTGTTTTCAGCCTTGTTGTTCACATCCCTTATTTTTTACAGAATTGCTTCCTCTTTTGGTTTCATGGCCACAGAGTCACGGCTTAAAGCTGCTGCTACATCTTCTACAAAGGATTCATGCAGACTGTGAGCTGTCTTGGCCTCTCCATGGGTGCCTTTTAAACTTAGCTCTAGCTCAGTGGAGCATTTCTTGACCTGGCTCAGTTCTAGCTTGCTGGCCTCCCAGGCCCGCTGAGAAGTGCTCAGTCTATCTTTTAATATTTTAATCTCGCTCTCAAGGCTGTCTTTGTCATCAGTGACACTCTCAAAGTTCTGAAATACAAGCACAAAGAAGGCACTTACCACTTGGAATTTTTAATGCAGAAATGGAGAGGAAAGGTTAAGACAAAGGTGAGATTTTGCAAAAATAGCATTAAATTTCAGCAGTTCACTTATCCATAGCATCTGGCCAGCAGTTGGTTTGGTTCAGTCTGCTACAAGTTAGAAAATGGAAGTAAAGTTTGGATTGTTGCTATGGGTAATGGCATTAGTGGAATTTAGGACCCGCATTATTTAATTAGCCCCATAATCTGTATACATTTATAAAAGGTTTTATCTTCATGAAATGTTGATTACTTAAAATTCATATTTTGGATTAGCAATACTGTTTTAAAGAGTCTGTAAAAGGCACAGTTAAAACTTTTTTTTCTGGTGGAAAAATGAGGACTTTGAATTCAGAATGCATGTGTAAGGCCAGAAAATAAAGGTAGGTGTAAAGGTATGCACCATTGGGATATTAAAGCCCAACTTGCAAGTTAGGACCAAACTGAAAGTCCAGCAAGGGTTTCTTAGTCTCATGGAGAAAAGTAGGACTCATTGCTGTGTAGTCAGCATAACAAGCGGGATACATTTTCAAATGATTACATTATTTTACTAACATGTTTATGACAAGTCAAATCCTCTGCTATGAAAGGGCATTTTCAGGCATTATGACTCCTGGGATTTCATTCAGGTGACAATGTACCATTGCCCTAATGATAATGTACTGTTGCCAGACTGATTGCACTTGAAATGTTTAATAGACCTTGTGCTCTCATCAGCTAAGGAGATTTAGCAGTTGTGTTGTTGTTAAAATGAAGACAAAGGATACACACAAGAGCTGTACTAGAGGACGGTAAGAAATTAAGACCAATAAAGAGCTTTGGATAGTGTTTTTCACTGGACTGAATCGCCATTAACTTTTGTAAAACTGACTTCTTTGAAAGACACCACCAAGCAAGAAATAGTGAGTTGGGTTTACACATAGAAGGCAAGGTTCTCCTAGAAAATTTTTGGCTGTGTATACATGGGAAAAGGTTTAACTTTATTTTGTATAAGGAATCCATCCCTAACATTGCTGGAATACAGCTCCCAGCAAGTTTTAGCCCTTATTATAATCGTATTTTGGTGTGTAGCATATGGGATAACATTTGTGTGAGCCGTGGTTGGGAAACAGTGTTTAGTAAACCATACACGTACAGTGATATCGCAGTGGAATCTGCAAAGTAATTTAGGGTTGTACTGGGGTCCTACTTTACATGCAATTGGGCTCCAAAACTTAAGTTTGCTCTTCAACGAGAAGTTTGAGTCTATTTTTCCATGTTATTCCCCGTAACAGATTCCTGCAAACTGCATCATCTAAAAACATCCAAGTATAACACATACCTTTTGCAGGCTGTCTATTTGTTTAGCCAAGGATGATGCCTTTTTCTGTTCTTTGCTGACTTCAGAAACCAGTTGCATGATAGTTTCCCTGCTACCTTTTGATTCTATCTCGTGGACATTTACAGTTTGCACTAAACTCGCAATGCTGCCTTTGAGCTCTGTGTTGTCTTTGCACAGCTCGTTAATCTAAAAGAATACACAAATGGAGATTATTTTTCTGTAGGGCTTCCACAAACAGCTCTTCTGATTATTGTATAGTAGCAACCTACCTACAGAATAGGTATTTCTTTAATGTAAAAGTAGCGAGAGGGCTAAGGACTGCCCCACTAGTGATGTAAAGGTCTCTCTTGAATAGTCTAATGGCGTAAGTGACCATATGACTCTCCAACGCCCAGAAAATTCCATTAAAAAGAACGCTAAAGTCCTTATGGATATCCCTCAATCTCACAGTAGATATGGATTTCACATTTTTCCCTAAAATTCTTTCGTTGACCAGTGTAACCACTCACAGGCTTCAGAACTTGCAAGGGCTGCAATCAGAGTTAGGCCCAATAACCCAAAATAAAATTGATTGCAATGTAAAGGGGTGAATTAAAAACTCCACAAGCATTCAAATAGTTATACTGGGGGAATTAAAGTATCATCTTTAAATTTATAGGTTTTCTAACACACACAGAAGGAATGACAAGTAGAGTTGATAATACCTTGGAAAGCAACAGATCCTCTGGTTCTTCTTGTCCTCATATTGATATTCAAACATGTAAAAAGCTGAGACAGTAAATGGCCATGGCTCCTGCTGCAGCGAGAAGATTTGGACATGCTGTCTTCCCACTGAGCCAGACTAGACCTAAAGATGGATATTTGTTACAAGGACCATGTGACGGCTATATTGATGCCGAACATGTCCACTAAAATGAGAACTGCAAACACTATATGCAGTCACAGCTCTGCATCAAGCTGTAGTTAGACATAATGGCCATGTATGTATAGCTATTCTACAACAGAATTATTGAAAGTGGCTTTAGATACTTGTTTTGTTTTAAATTAAAAAAAACTAATCATTTGGGACAGTTACATGTCACTTTCATTTATTTCCTCATAAATGTGTAGCCATGTGGCTAATTTCAGGTGCAATGAGAAAAAAATAATACAAAAGAAAGTTACTTTAGTCTAGATTCAAGATCCTGGATCCTCTCTTTCAAATCCTGATTCTCCTGAAGGACTACTTGCATAGATAATCAGCTCTTGTTTTGGAAGTGGCAAAGCGACTTGATTCTTCCTCTGTTTCCTGGACTCTGACTCGCAATGAGCTTATCAGTGACGCCTGTCTTGCAGTGTTCTCTTTATAATTTTCTACTTCGGCCTTCAGTTCTTGCCGAGAGCCTTCCTTGGAGGCCAGACTTGCACGTAAATCTAGCACCTCCAATACAGTAATAGATATAGTAAACAAAAGCATTACAAGTCGGCCAGTTTATGATTGCTAAGGCAAAAGTGGTGGGAAAGAAGTTGCATGCAATAATTAATAAATGAGAAAATGTATTTTTAATCATAGTAAAGTCTCACCGTTACACTGCAGAAGGTAGGAAATACCATAGAAGTGGTGTAACATGTTGAAAGCAATGTGTCATACAGTAAATTATGATATATTTCCTGCAGCAAGGCATTAGAAGCATTCTAAAATTGCTTGCGGCTTCATTCTTTGCATTCCTACATTTTCACTGAACACATAGACGTCGCAAAGTTACGTACAAAATGTTTTCACAAATTCATTTGACCCACAAAATGTTACCAAGGGACAAAACAAGGAAAGAAAAAAAAGCAAAATAATGAGATTTCAATGAAATCATTCTGACTGGAGGAAATGTAACCAAATTGGAAGCCAAGTAGCCAACAGCTGTCTGTGTATGGCCGGCTTAAAGGAGAAGGAAAGCTACGGAAGCATTTTATTGGCAATAGATTAGCTGCAATAGTGCAAGCTAGAATGCTATATTTATTCTGTAGAATGTTTTACCATACCTGAGTAAAAAGCTCTAGAAACTCTCTGTTTGTTTAGGATAGGAGCTGCAGTATTAATGGGGTGTGACATCACTTCCTGCCTGAGTCTCTCCCTGCTCTGGGCTCAGATTACAGTAGAGAAGGGAGGGGGGTGGGGAAGAGGAACAAACTGAGCATGCTCTTGCCCAGGGCAATGAGGTTTAAGCTGAAGGCAGGAAGTCTGATGCAGAAGCCCATGAGTACACAATAGAAGGAAAGAAATGCTGTGTTTCTTTTGACAGGGGACTCAGAGCAGCACTACTTTGGGGGTTTACTGGTATATTTAGATGGACCTTTCTGATAAGGCTTACTTAGTTTTAACCTTTCCTTCTCCTTTAAAAATAAAGTATAAACATTAAGGTATCCACTTTATCAGCAGGCCACAGGGCTGTAGGCTGCTCCTAAAAACAGAAAGAATAAACTAAAGACATGATTTTCAATGACCGTTTTCGATCAGAATATGAAGTTTATAAAGCCATTATATGGTGTCTGCCCCATTCAAATTGTCCTGCGTTACAGATTGTAATGCTAATATAAAATATAACAATATCACAAGCTACAGAGGAGTTTTATGACTTTTTATCTTGCAATTGGAAAGCATCAGTCGGCAATGCTCACCTGTCTCTGTCTGTGTCTGTCTGTACACTTTCAAATTTTACATGGAGGGCTGCCAGCTCACTTTGGGCATTTTCAGCGATTATCCGATAATGATTCATCTGTTCTCTTGTAATAGGGATATCAAGCATCTGGGGGTCAAAGGAACTCTGGAAAGGAAAAATACATTAGCTATTTTCACCCAATACTGAAAAAAAAAAAACAATTGTGTATGTGTGTGTGTTCATGTCAATGAATAGTGTTTAACTAGGCAACATTTTTGTTCTTCTTTTATAAATCCCCCAACCTGTAATTTTCAGGCTTGCCTAATCTAAGACAATAAGGGCTTGATTTATCAAATATCATTCCTCTCTACAGGGTGATGATGTTCAGCACAGCTCAATAACAAGCACTATCATCACTCTGAATTCATGATTCCTAAAGCAAACCACAAGCAGAAACAAAGTCCATTCATTTTGCACAATGGAATAAACTGTTTCAGAAATTAATTATGCCATAACTAAGTTCTTAGACCCATGCATAGGGTCACCTCTGCCAGAAGCAAGAGTGAGACAAAGGGGCAGTGTGATGATGTCAGAGGGGCAGGTTGGTCATGTTGGAGAGCAGAGCTGTGACCTTGGGGCTGGATCAAGAGGATTCTTTAAAAAAATGGCCTCTGCAGTTCAAAACTAGACAGGGACAACCCTCCCTGTGCAGCTTGAGGAAAGGCTAATGTAAGCCTGAAACGTTGCTGTATATTGTCTGAACAAATTCCTTCAAATAAAGGCTTTTTAAGAAAATTCTTATTGGTCTGGTGCTGTCTTTTCGCAAAGTGTTCCTGAATTTCGGCTGCTAGTGGCTGCCTGGGACATGCACCAAATAAGACTGTTCATGGATGGTGAGTGCTGACTTCTTATCCTGTGCACAGCCTCTCTTATTAGAGGCAGATTTATGAACCCTCAAGGCTTATGTTCCTGCAAAATGCTTGCAAATAATTTGAGTTTTACATTCAACAGCCATGGGCTCCTAAAAGCAGCTTTTAACATGACACAAAAAGCTCAATTCCAAGACTATTTGCAATTGGTTTTCATTTTTTTTATTATTTGAGTTTTTTGAGTTATTTAGCTTTGTATTCAGCAGCTCTTTTGCCATTTCAGCAATCTTGTTGCTAGGGTCCAAATTACCGTAGCAACCATGAATTGTTTTGAATAAGAGACTGGAATATGAATAGTAGAGGCCATAATAGATGGGGTCAATGACCCTCCATTTGAAACCTGGAAAGATTTAGAAGATGATAAATAAAAAATATAAAAAGAAATGAAAGAAAATAAAAAAAAATGAAGGCCAATTGAAAAGTTGCTTAGAATTCCCCATTCTATAACATACTAAGGGACTCAAATTTTTCTTGTCAAGCTGTAAAGGGGGAAAAAAAATCTAATTTTTTTCAAGAACAAACTGAAGTATGAAAAGGATGAAGAAGAATAAAAAGGGTTCTAGAAGAGAGGACAAAAAAGAGTTTGGAAAGTGGCCTGTGTATTTCTGGTGGGCTTCTTGCACATCACTCTGATACTGATAAAGGGGCATCTGTAATGCAATAGGATGCAGCTCATAAATGACGCTTTAGTGTTCTGCAGGTGATAAGCTCAGAAAAAAGATGGCTCCTCAATTGAAAGCCACATCCAAACAGTATCTGTAAATGTATCCAAACCATTTGCAATAGAATAACTTGAGGTATTTGGATGCCTTGTAGTGTAACCTTTTAGTTATGACAACACTGCACTAATAACTGGACTGAGCTATGGTGACAAATACCCTTCCTCAATGACTAACACGCAAAACGTAAAGCCTCTTGAAAGAGCATCTTAGCAACTAGCTTTGTTTATTTAAACACAGACTGAAGGAGTAACTATGTACAATTACTCAATAGTGAAATGGTGTATAGGCATTAGTGTGTAGAGACACCAGTCTATATTATATTAATTATATGTTATTTAAAGGGCACTGAACTGACCATAAACAAGGGCCCACACATTGCAAATTAAACTGTGCAGAATAGCTTATACCTAAATGCTTTACTGGATATTTATCCGAAAACGAACCCTAATCCTAAAGTGGTTGATCAGCCTTACAAAATAAATTGTTTTTATATTGTATATCTCAAATAATGATAATTATGACAAATAAATAGTTTTTATTTTATTTATAAATGTGTGTATGCCAGGGTCACACTGAATTTTTACAAATGAATGGGAACAACACTGTATAAGTACAGCAAACTGGTGTTGAAATCACTGTGTGAAATATGCACATTTTACACAATTTTACTGTTACTGTTTCCTGGCTCATTTATGATGCCTTTTCCACATTAATCCGTGATGTGATAAGGAATACAGATTTTTTTAATTCTATACTGTTTCTTCTACCACTTCCCCAGTGTGTGTATGTCTGGCAGTGGAATTCATGGTGAACTGGAGCAGGTCCAGTGAGTGATGGTGGCAGCCTATTGGCTTAAAGAATACTGACACATCACTTCTGCAAATCCCAAGGCTTGTTGGGAACTGCATTTTAAGATCAGGCAGTGATTAGAATAGTCAGGAGCAAGATCCAAGTCATTACCAGGTATATAAGAATAGTACAAAGCAAAAGAGTGCAGGTGTCAGCATTCGTTCAAGAGTTCGCTTGCATGAACATATCTAATTTAAGGATTATACTGTCACTTTGGGGTTTTTTTCAGTCAATTTATTTTATTTATTTTACAGCGGAAACCTGTGTGGCACAACCATACTGGTTATAGGAATGACATTCTTCTTGTTCACTCACTTTAAGAAGTTCAGCTCTGGTCTTTTGCCTAAACACAAACAGAATTAAGATACGTTAAAAGATGTTGTTTTTCAATTTTCAGTGGGTTATTTTAAGAAAACACTGAAAAGGGATGTTAGCCCCACCTAAAAGTTGCAAAACTAAAACTCCCAGTCTACTCCAACATATAAGTATTAATTAAAACATGCTGGCAGCTGAAATACAGTCACATTAGGGATACCGTACATTCTTAAATGGGATATAAAGCCAAAAAAATGTACTAAGAGTGGTCCTTTGAGCACTATTACAATTTACTTTAGTACATTTTTAGTGGTTTCTGAGATATTAGTAGCTTTAAACAGTTTTAGACCTCCAACATCAGACTTTTGGGTCAACAGATCTCCCATGGGAGGCTGACTCTCAGTTGAGCCAAAATCTTGATATTAGCAGTCTAAAACTGCTTAACTGTTTACCTTTTCAATGCAACTTTCAATCAGCCCTCATATTTACCAAAACGCCCAGCCCCTGTCAATCTGAATCTTTTAATTTGCACTTAGAAGTGTTTAAACAGCACTACTACATAGTATAACATGTATGTATTTTAGATATGAGTAAAATACATGATTAAGGCTGTCAGAGCTGCACAGAAGTAGTAATAAAAAGAAGGAGACATAAATGGAGACAGGGCCCACACTGAAACAAATTAAAAGACTTGAATTCTACAAATGTGAAGGGGTCAGTTACTACTAACTCTAAAAATTCTGCACATGGGTTTGTCCATGACCCTCTGTCATTCAAGTCGTGGTGGAAGCAGCAAGTGTTACTCAATATTTAAAGGTCCTGTTTTTTGGGAAGTCAGGGTGACTGAACTCCAGGCACAAACAGATATAAGGAACAAAAACTTGCTAAAGATATATTTTACTTTTTTATAGTATGATAATGAACTGTCATGTAAGCTTCAGGTTAATGCACCAGTGCTAACTATAAGGCTTAGTTGGTAGGATTGTTCCCAGACACACACACACACATATACTCATATAAACATCTGTGCTCCACCCATACTAGTAATATAATGTCATCTAGCTAAAAACAAAATAAGTAATTCTTGTGCTGCAATGTCTGGAAAAAGATTGGAAATGGAAAATTATATATAGCATTACATATATATAGAAAATACTGAATATTTATATATATATATATATATATATATATATATATATATATATATTATTCACAGTCCATAAAAGCACTCACAGCGAACGCCATCCAGCATGTATCAAAAAAATTTATTGGTGCATGGTGTATCAACGCGTTTCGGCTCACCTGAAGCCGTATATATATATATATATATATATATATATATATATATATCATGATTTTTTTTCCCTGAGGCAAATTGGAGAGACTTCAAATGCATTTTTTTATGGATCAACTAGCAGTTAAACAGGTTCTGTATAGACATAAAAGGTTGGCTCGAAGGCTCGATGGACATGTGTCTTTTTTCAACCTAAGTTACTATATTACTGTTTAGTAAAAATAAGATGATAGGAGCTTTAAAAAAACAGGTACAACCCAAGCGCAAATTTAGAACACCTCTACCAAAGTGAAACTGTAATTGGCAGGATCTATACAGCACACACAATTGTACTCATAAAAGAAAATTCTGTACAATGAGTTACATGCACAATACATGACTCCTGCCTGGAGCTGATGAAAACAGCAGGTGCTGGGACTTCTCTAGAAATGCCATTGTAAGCACTGTCTATCAATGATATATTGCATCTGGGGTGCAGGTTTTTAAAGACACACAGTACATTCTAAATTTGTTCTTGTTATAGCCTTTTGCATTCTCATTACACAAATAAGGGCTGTCAATGGCAATCGCCAAATTGCGCTATCAACCCCCCCCCCCCCCCTCGTCGGGTCCTTGCTGTCTTTCTCCATCATGGCACTGCTATCCTGCGTATACCTGGATCCTATATTGGGCGCAGGTAAAGACACCTATTTCACCGCCCTCTGTATAATTATGAGCACCGGCACTGCCCCCATTCTGCCATGCACTGATAGTTGCCTGAGCCTCAGGCTGTACTTACAGGAAGACGTGAAGAAGCTTATGTTCCTGGGCAGGCTGGTGAGGCCCCAGTCCGACTGCATCTACTTTCCGGGAAGCGTATTCTTCGCCATTCTGAACCTACCGTAACTGCAGTTGGAAGAAAGCGGTCACACTCAGGCCGCAAGTGTGGCGCTTCCATTTTTTTCCCCAGTTTATGGTACCTCGAGTACCAGGGCAGTGTCAGTAGTTTCTGTGGGCATTAAGCATGGGAACTGGAGGCAGCAGCAGTGGCGAGTCTGCTACTGCCTGGCCTGAAGTTAACGGAAGGAGGAAAATTCTGGGGGGGCAATCCATTGGACCGGGACTCTAAAACCAGGTGGGCCATAGCCTAGGCACCTTGTGGGAATGATTCTTCTCGAGTCTGCTGTACCGGCGGATCCTGTTTGTTGGTGCACAAGGTCTGTTGCGGCCAAGGAGGGAGCGCAACGATCTTTGACTCCAGTATAAGCCGAGGTAGATTTTTTCAGCACATTTTGTGTGCTGAAAAACTCGGCTTATACTCGAGTATATACGGTATGTAATTCTAATCACCTTTCCAATAAGCATTCAATAAAAATGTTTAATGGATTTACAGTTATTTGTAAGTTATTTCGAGTCTGCCAGGCACCAGCCCCAGGTGCAAACAAGTATTTGAATGGGGTGCCTATCAACTTGGAACACCCCCCCACCCACATTTATTTTATCCTTGCTTCTTTCAATACATTTTTTTTGGTAGTGATTCCCTTCATGACTGTTCAGAAAGTCAGGAAAAAGCACTGTAGAGCTGGCTATACATGGATTGCCAAAGGAGTTGCTACTTGCCCTATTTGGGCACCCTTGTATGACCAGCTTAACTTTTCTTCAAAAATGGTTTTAGCTTTATATCTTATTTCCCAGTCTGATTTGTTTCCTTTACCAGGAATTCCAGGGTGCAGGTAAATCATCCAAATGTTCTGCTTGCCATTTATGTAGGGCATATTGCTCCTGCACCTAAAATAAAATAAACAGAATGGTAACATAAAATATCCCTTATGTGCCATGCTACCATAATGTACACAATAAAACTACAAGTAGGAGAAGAAACATTGGCCTTAGGTAAGTTACTGCAGGTCCCACATAGTATATGATTGATAAATAAGTAGGTCAGACAGACCTACTACAGAGACATGATTTTTAAAATGCCTAAAAGATTGTAAGCTCTATGGGGCAGGAACATCCTCCTCTTGTCTCCTTGACACTAAGAGGCATATTTACCAAGGTGCGAATTTCTAACCTAAAGAACTTCGAATTCAAAAAGACCAACCAAAATTAAGTTGAAGGGTTTTTTTTGGGGTCGAATAGGTCAGTTTTCGATCGAATAGGCCTGTACTCAGCAGAATTTGATTCGCTCGAATTGAAGGAATAGGGCGTTCGATCAAATTCGATTTGACTTTTTTCCCAAAAAAAACTTTGATTTTTCAAAGTCCACCAATTGACTCCAAATAGGTTCTAGGAGGTCCCCCATAGGCTAAAACAGCAAGTCGACAGGTTTTAGATGGCGAATGGTTAAGTACAAGTTAATGTTTCATTATTACAGAGAGAAAGGAAATCATTTAAAAAAAAAAACCCATCTGGATAAAATGGAGTGTATGAGAGACAGCCTTTCTGTATAAGGGCTTTCCAAATAACGGATCCCATACCTGTATTTATTATGTAATGAACCCCTGTTCTGCTGTACAGTGCTGCGCTCTCAGGTAGCGCTTTATAAATAAAAATATACATATTCATACAAAAACCTTATGCCAAATAAAACAATAAAGGTCACACACGCCTTTCATTTACAATGAATCCCTTGCATTTTTTACTAGCAACATATGTCTTGCCTTTCTAGTTAAAGCCCCCAGGAGTGGTGTTCTCTCATACCTTTAATTTGTATCAGTATATCACTGTACATATCATATCTCCCAGCAATCCATTCTGCTACCTGCCAGAAAAAATACAACTTTAAAATCCCCTTTAGAATTTCAGTGAGACACCTGGCTGAATTGTAATTTCCGTTCCTCTATCATCTGAAATTAAGATCCTGCAAAGGGCAATTTACCGCAGAATCTCCTCTTAATGTGGGAACAGTCAGGGACAGGGATCAAAAGGTTGTGTTGCTATTCACATCAATAAACCTGCTGACATAGGAGGAATCAGCTTTTGCAGCAGCAGATGAAGTTGGGTTGTCACCGATACTGTTCCTCATTCTCATCGGGAGCCAGGATTCTGTGAGAAATAGAAAGAACAGTGTAGCTGGGCCTCTCTTCTCCTGCTCCCTGAGCAGCTTTACCAAATTACCAGCTACACTGAGAGTTCAAGGGTTACCAAGAGACCTTGTTACATAGCAACGTGTAAACACATAGGCAGGGCTCTGCTGATGGGCACAAAGAGAGGAGGTGTTTATATCAGCTGGGAGTGTTTTACGATCAGTGATGCTGCTCCTTCAGACAAAGAAATATAATTGAAAAACTCTACATAAAAAACACGATGGAGTTGTGCAGCTCCAATCTGTAATTTTGTACAGGCTCAACACACACTGCTGCCTATTATTACAGATTTTGGACCTGTAATCCAGAATGCTCGGACCTGAGGGTTTCCGGATAACAGATCTTTCCATAATTTGGATCTTCATTCCTTGTCTACTAGAAAATCATGTAAACATTAAATAAACCCAATAGGCTGGTTTTGCTTCCAGTAAGGATTAATTATATCTTAGTTTGGATTAAGTACAAGGTACTGTTTCATTATTACAGAGAAAAAGGAAATCATTTTTAAAAATCTGAATTATTTGATTATAATGGATTCTATGGGAGATGGCCTTTCTGTAATTCAGAACTACAGTATCTGGATCATTTGCTGTTTCTGGGTGCTATAATCTCAATAAATCGTTTCATCTCTGGGAACCTCTTTTGCATCCTTTTACCTGGCTGTGGTAAATTGCAGAATCTATATTTCACACACTATACGGATATATATCAATCTATAAAATCACACAACAAATGGGTTTCCGGATAACGGATCCCATACCTGTATTATTATTATTAGATGAAAACACACCTGCAGAGAAGCGCACCCCAATTCTTTTCTTTAAGATAATTAGCAAAATATACCCAATAGAAAGTGACATACAGTATGTCATGTATTTATCTATATAGGCACTCACCAGACTCACCAACCTACCACAAACCTACCTATTAGTTGCACTATAACTCCCAGCAGCACCCAACAACTACAGATATTTGTTAAGATACATGTTGTTTCAACTTCCCCAATAAATCCATGCTTTTCAACTACAGGTATTGGATCCATGATCTGAAAACCCCTTATCCAGGAACTAAGCATATTATTTCAATTTCAACTTTTTTTAAATTTTTACATTTATTTATTTTTAAATTATTTACTTTTTCTCTGTAATAATGAAACAGTGCCTTATGCTAAAAACCTACACCATCCTTAGTGGGTGAAAACAGGGAGAAAAATAACTCCAATTTAGTGTTATGGCATACATCACATGAGTTATTACTATCTTTGTGGATGTAATACTTACCTGGGACTTTGCAGCACTCACTTGGGACTAGATTCTAACTCATTTGTTCATTGGTATATAGTTCTCTTCTTTTTGTTATCCAGTCTTTACAGTTACTAGACACACATGAACTCATCCACAGCTTGATCTTCACAGACATGCCAGTCTCTTAACTGTCTAATTATACTTTTTGTGTAGAGTTTAAAATAAATAATTATAAAAAATCCTAACTAAGCTGCGTGAGTCCATATTGGGGGTTTTATTATATGTTTAAGTGATTTTTTGCAGATTTAAGGTATGGTGGTCCAAATAATGTAAAAATTCCTTATCCAAGCACTCTGGGCAATAGATTCCAGACCGGCACAACTCTGAGCACCCCAACAAATATAGAACTTGTTGCATTACAACTCCCATTTCTTCATCTGATCAGAGTTTTGAACTATAACTCCCATTATTCCAAATACAGACTAATTAAACTACAGATCCCAGAATTTGATAGACCTTTAGCAATTTTAGATATTCATACACTATAGTAGATTTCTACCGCTTAAATTACCAATAGTTCAAGGCTTTGAGGGAGGTTTGAAGCAATATACCTAATTGATAAAAGACAAAGCTTGTTAGTAAGGCACAGAGCCAGAGAGAGGGGGCACTTCTTTCGATAAGTGGGATAATATCACATTAATCGTCATTTATTGGTTCATTGGGAAACTATCATTAAAATCAAAGTTCAATATGTTATGATGAATATTTACAAAGGCTTATAATGTACTTATTAATTGTGAGCCTATACAGAGTTATAGGCAGCTATACTACAGTATTTCATATATGTCAAAAGACTCCATATAGACTCCATATAGACTCCATTTATATTTTTGCTGTGGCAAGCCAAATATTTCCCAGCATGCAGGTACGGGCACCTGCATCAATCCTTATTTGAGCTGTGAGCCACATATGGAGGGCTAGGTATGCAACATACAAGGGGTGCATCTAGGGGCTCTTACTGACAAGTGGTTGTAGCTGCAATCCCCTGCGTTCTGTTTTTATGCGTTCAGCCGCAGGGGAGCGCAGGAATAGACGCATTACGTTTTTTCCAATGGGGCTGTACTCACACAGGCGCTGAATGCAGGTTGAGACGCAACATGCTGCATTTTTCCTGCGTTCGGCGCCTACATGCGCCTGTGTGAGTACAGCCCCATTGGAAAAAACGTAATGCGTCTATTCCTGTGCTCCCCTGCGGCTGAACGCAGAAAAACGGAATGCAGGGGAGCGCAGCTACAACCACTCGTCAGTAAGAGCCCTTAGGGCTAGTCCACACGGGGAGATAGCGACGCGTTTGCGGTCGCGGCGACAAAGCGCCGCGACAGTCGCCGCGACCGGCGCAGGCGACAGTTTTGTATGGGCGCCTATGTAAAAACGCCTGTGCTAACCACACGAGGCGATGCGCTTTTCAACAGTCGCCTGAAAATGCCTCGCCAGGTTTTTTCAGGCGACTGTTGAAAAGCGCATCGCCTCGTGTGGTTAGCACAGGCGTTTTTACATAGGCGCCCATACAAAACTGTCGCCTGCGCCGGTCGTGGCGACTGTCGCGGCGCTTTGTCGCCGCGACCGCAAACGCGTCGCTATCTCCCCGTGTGGACTAGCCCTTAATAAGCAGCAACCATCCCCACTGGCCTTGTTCTTTTTATAAAATACACAATGCTAGATCGTTTATGTAAGGAACAATAGCCTTGCTCCTTTTATGTGGGATACATGGCCAGCCTACAAAGCACGTGGAACAGCTGGAGGTCTGTAATTACTATCTCTTTTGTTTGGAAAGAAACCTCTGTATCCCCTGTGGTGCTATCAAGGAAGTTACTAAACAGGACCAGAATGGTCTCACTATATAGTTACTCACTATATAGCAACTTTCAAAGCTATCCCTCGACTATCCCTCAGCTATCCCGAAGGTTCCTCGAGTGCCATCCCGCCGGCGACCTAGATTCTAGCCGGCTGGGAGGCAGTTCGGGGAGATTAGTCGCCCAAAGAAGAGGCGGCTAATCTCCACCAGTAGCTCCGTGTGCTCCTGCCCTTAGGGTAAGGACACACTGGACGATTTGTCGCCAACGTTTTTAAAAAGCAAATCGCGGCGACATATCGCTCGTTTTGTCTCTGACCAAAACCAAATGAAAGACGCCAGCTCCTGTGCCCACAGCGCGTTTGTGAATCGCCTGTAGCTCCAAAACGCACTGAGACCCTTTTCCGAGCGATTTATCAGAAATAGCATGTACTTAGAAAAGCACTGAAATCTCCTAGACACGCACACACATACAGATAAGTAGCAGCAATTGTATTCAAATTACAATGCGAACACAATGACGCAAGAACGCAAGCACGTAAAGACGCCAGGTTACAGCGGGAAGCACAAACCGTTTCTGGTTTGGGTGGAGCACGTACCGCACAGAGTAATGGGATACAAATAGTGCCAATAGTCGCTGTGAATCGTTTGTTCAAAAAAGACGATCGTCTTGTCGCCGCGATTTACTTTTTTAAAACGTTGGCGACAAATCGTCCAGTGTGTCCCTACCCTTAGGGTGGTGGCTCACAGGCTGGGCTGAGCTAATACAGCTATATATCTCCATGCTGTGATATCCGGACATGCTCACCTGACATGTTATATCTTACATTTCTTTAGGCCATTTACTGCAAGTAGGCAGTACAGACTGGTTTTTCTGGGTTCTGTTTCTTTTTTTATCCTGTGTCCTTTCCCACGTGTGTCCTGTTTGTGCGTGTTTCCTTTGATTTATGTTTTAGTTCTGTTTTCTGTGTTCTGTATGTGTTAGAATTTTAATTAGGAGCCCAGCTGCGGGTGCCGGTCACTAGAGCGATGAGTGGAAAACACAAGCAGCAGTGCCGTGTGGGGCAGCGGAGAGCTGATCTTGTTGATCTCCATCCAGACATGGAAGCTTTTGTCTTGGGACAAGATAAGAACCTTGCCTCAGGTGGCACAACAAAATAAACCCCTCACAGGTTTAAAATCAAAATTTCTATTTTTGTAAAATTAATATTTGCTATATTTGTGTAGGACGACAAATCTCTATTTTCTACACTAGCGATCCTACCCTTGCTCCACTCTGTGCATGGAAGATAACATTGGGTCTGCCACCTCAGCCAGCAAAGTGCCACAAACGTAACCTTGGCCTGGATGTAACAATTTTCTCTTTTCTTCCAATCAAGATGGTCACAAATGCACATAAAAATCAAATGAAACTGTTACATAAGATTTTTTTATATGTGTATGCCGCTCAGATGATTTATAAAATGACTAATTTTTCTAATTTATTTTTTAATTCCAAGCTCTCTTGTATTTGACAAATGGTATAAGTGTCCATCTTAAACCCTGGACCTGCCGACCAATTGGACTTTTAATGCCATTTTTATTGAAGCCAGAATGGAATATAATTAGGAGAGGGTCGATCGGAGAGACCCATCAAATGAAACCGCACACATACCTGGGTTTTCATTTGGATGCTGGGTTTTCATTTGGATGCTGGGTTTTCATTTGGATGCTGGGTTTTCATTTGGAGGGGTTGAACTTGATGGAATTTGTCTTTTTTTAACCCAATTTAACTATGTAACTATGTAACATACCGGGAATGGAATATAATTAGGAGAGGGCCTCTACAGAATGATGAGCAATAAAAACAGTAGCAATAATAACATAGCATTTTATATGCTGGCAAAAAAACGCAGGTAGAGAACATCCTATGTGCTGCCATTGGTGCATTAGTCTTAGTGATACAATATGTTGTTCTAGGGCTAATGTCAAACAGACTTCTCCACATGAGGAGGAACGACTCCTAGGGCCCAACTATCATAACAAACAGACTATAACGATCAGATTATGTATAACGAAGGAAATGGGTGCCGACGGGTCTTAGGACCTGAACTAGCTAATGCGGTTCTTGGTCTCCCCTATTGATCGGGGAGACCCCACACATGGGCAGATAAACTGCCGATATCGCCAGTTTTAATCTGCCCGTGTATGGCCACCTTTAGAAACAATGCCAAAACTAAAAGGCAAGCAAAGTAATGTGTGAATAGCTTAGATATTAAGGGCAGTAAATTGGCAATACTGCAGTATGATGTAGGACAAGGCTGTCCAACTGGAGGGTTGGATTTGGCCCTCCAAAGGATTTTCACAGCCCCAGTATGCTCTAGGGCTCTATAGATTTCATTGTATGGCATCATCATTTTAACATAATCTGGCCCTCAAACATGCTGCATGAGAATTATTCGGCCCACTAAATGTAATCAGCTGGATAGCACTGATGTAGAACACCATCTATACATGCTGTAAGTGCTCAAGTGAGCAACAAAATATTGTCTGTTCTCAGATACAGCAATACTTTTATCACAAGCTCTGTTTTCATATAATATGTCTGAAAAACAAAGAAGGGGTAGTAATGGCAATAAAACAAACAAATTAACATGCAGTATAGGTTTAAAAGGTGTCCTTTTTACTAAGGGTTTTAGTTGACTTAAAAACAAGTATTGTTTTTAAAATTACAATTTGAAAATAGATATTGTGCTCTTCTAGAGTTGTTGCAGTTAAATGTATGTATATGCCTTATAGAGACTGTAATTCGTTAGTTATAGAGAAAGTTTTAGTGAAATGCTGAAAACTTGATGGAGCCACAATGCATTCCTCAAACCTAATTTATTCCCCAGAGGCACCTTTGTAGTTACCCTCCCTCAGACTGCACCCTTCCCCCACACATTCTTTGTCCCAATGATCAGCATGCCTTAACTGACCACACTCCATGCACATACAGTATACAGAGTCCCACTCCTCCCTGTCTATATGTAATGATATCATATTAATAGGAAATAATCCAACAATTCAAGGACAAGTAACATCATCAAGAAAAAGTAAATTCCAGTTGGGCTTTTCGTGTTTTTTATAACAAACATTTTTCAAGATTTATTAAAGCCTGATGCAGTAAAAAGCCTGAATCTGAAAATCCGCCATCTCACACCTGAGATGGCGTATGCGCCGGAATTAGCCCAAAAGTCCAACCTTTTTGGGCAAAAAATCCGAAAAATGCTGGCTTCTCGGGAAAAAGCCTGAAAAAAATTGCACGATTCAGGGTTTTGCTCGATTTTATTGAGTTTTTACCCAAACCGATTAAATCAAGCTTTTAAAATAATAAATAAGGTCAAATGGTAGATTCTAGTTTGGTCAGACTTTTTTTATTAAAAAAAAATCAGAAAAATTTGCATTTTGATAAACAACCCCCAAAATGTTATATTTACATTTACAAGTGATATCTGACACCTGCAGCAAACATTTTATTACATAGGAGATAATGATTTTGAAAGCAGTATCTTTCTGGCTGTTTACATTTTCTGCACTTCCTGGCTCTGACTCCTGAAACAATGTTGCGAGCTGGTTGATTAACAGACCTGAAGGGGACCTGACTTCTGTTACATTGTTTTGAGTCAGACCCAGCGATTAAAAGGAACAAACAAATACTGATTATATTTACACAACACTGAAACAAGTGAAAATGTGCAATGTATAATGGGGAGTTGCCTGGAATTACATTTTTATTAATTTAGTAAAAAACTGGGTGGGATCACCTAGACCTTTGTTTTCTAAACAGCCAATCTATTTACACCCACATGTAAACCATGTAAACCATTTATTCTCTTTTTTCACATTTCCTAATTTTTTTACATTATTTTTCCTCTCCCCCCTCTTTTTTATATACTGAGTCTTTTTCTGTTCTGAGGCTTCCTACAAATAAATACTTTTTCACCCTCTGAAATGTTACCTGCTTATTTTATTTGTTGGTCAAATTGGCAGGTATTAAATGCTCAATTTTGTCCCTTACAGACAACACTAATGTTTTGCACATGGGCTGCCAATACAAACATACTGCTTTTAATTTAAATTAATTTAAATTAATTTTAATTTGTATAAAAAGAGTTTACAACCCCAGCTACATGGAGTGAGGGGGTGACAGGTTGGCTCAAATGAGCACCACCAAACTCATTCCAGAGACAAAAGAATTTGGAATGAACAAGACAAGTTGCTTGTTGCGAACTGGACATGGTGTTTTATGTGCAGAGTTAGATGGTATAAAAGGCAAATAATGAACCTAAACTCAGTACTATAGGTAAATGGGTCTAACTGCAATCATGAGAAGAGGGAGAAAGATTGCTAGTGCCTGCTTTGCCTTTAAAAAAATAACATAAAAATTAGGTTTTAGTACCACACTTTGGCCAAAAGTGTCAATAAAGGCCATCTCAAGGCCCTACACTGCTTATTAGAATTCCAGGTCTGTTTAGTACATTTGAAATCATGTCCCCAGCAAACAGTAGTAAGTCCATGTTGCACTTAGCCTTAAAGGAACAGAAACACCAACAAATGAAAGTGTATTAAATTAGTTAAAATATAATTCACTGCTGACCTGCGCTGGTAAACTGGTGTATTTGCTTCAGCAACTCTACTATAGTTTATATAAACAAGCTGCTGTGTAGCCACGGGGGGAGCCATTCAAAGCTAAAAACGGAGAAAAGGAACAGGATACACAGCAGATAACAGATAAGCCCTGCAGTCTAAAATGTGATTATACATCTGTTATCTACTATTTGTCTTGTGTTTGAATAGCTACCCCTGTGGCTACACGGCAGCTTGTCTATATAAACTATAGTAGTCTTTCTTAAGCAAACATGCTCGTTTTACCAGTGCAAGGCAACACTGCATTCATTCACTACATTCATTACTTAAAAAAACTTTCATTTTTTGATGTTACTGTTCCTTTAACTCAGGAGCTCTAGTGAGAAAGCAGGGAGCTTTTAAGCCCCAGCTATTGAACCTACATCTGTGATAGTTCCTTGTTATTCCTCCTTCTTTTTGTGCACAAATAATTAGATTTTTATCATTTCTAGTAGCTGATCGGCTCTGGAATACTCAGGTGTATAGTACAAGGAAGCTTATAGTGAATAAATTTAAGTAATAAACATCCAATAATTAGGACATGTACATATAGAAAAAGTGACCAATGGAAGTGATAAAACACTTTATCATACAGGAAATGCGTTGTGTACAAAAATCTATGGTAACCTTCCTCCACCCCACCATCCAACTCACCAAACTTCACGCATCAACAATATGAGTGAATATCCATACGCTTTCACTGCATCCTTGCCCCCAAATGCATTGGAATGTTCAGATGCTCCACCTTAACATCAAATACAGTTAAAGATATATAGAGCCAAATATAGTGTAATATTTTATTATAGGCACAACAATAAAACTGCCAAAAAGACTACTCACAAGTGTCTAGTCACTTGATCGATTTTTATGATGAGGTAAGTAAGATGCTGGAGTGGACAGTGGGGAGCAGTAGATATGATCTATTTGCATTTTGCGTTTGATACTGTGCCCCACAAACGACTGCTTTCTAAACTAAGGTCTGTTGGACTTAATTAAGTCATTTGCACATGGATAGGAAACTGGCTACAGGATCGGGTGGCTGTTAATGGTACATTCTCTACTTGGAGTAAGGTTCTTAGTGGGGTTCCTCAGGGCTCTGTATTGGGTCCACTTTTATTTAACTTATTCATTAATGACTTAGGGGAGGGTATTGTAAGTAATGTATCAGTGTTTGCAGATGACATTAAACTACCCATCCCAATTAATTACATCCAGGATGTGGCATCCTTGCAACACGATCTTGACAAACTGGCAATCTGGGCAGCTAAGTGGCAAATGAAATTCAATGTTGATAAATGTAAAGTCATGCACCTGGGATGTAAGAAAATCCAAGCCACTTATACCCTTAATGGGACTGCATTAGGCAAATCCATTATGGAAAAGGACCTTGGTGTCCTTGTGGATGATAAACTTGGCTGTAGCAAGCAATGTCAGTCAGCAGCATCAAGGGCAAATAAGGTCTTGAGCTGTATTTAAAGGGGAAACTGGAAGAGGGGGTCATTCTTCCACTGTATAGAGCACTGGCAAGGCCCCATCTAGAATATGCCATACAGTTTTGGTCTCCAGTGCTCAAACAGGACATTATTGAATTAGATAGGGTACAGTGAAGGGCAACTAAGCTGGTAAAAGGTATGGAAAATCTTAGCTATGAGGAAAGACTGGCCAAATGGGAGTTGTTCAGATTGGAGAAGAGGTTATGGAAGATAGCTCATAGTACATTTGGACAAAATAGTCGCGCCTATAAAAATTGTCGCTCACATCAAAATTGTTAAGTGTCAAAAAAATTTTTACACCCAATGACTTCAATGTGTTTCTCAAAATTTTTCGCTGTTTTGCAAATGTTTTCACCATTTTGAGAATTTTCAGGCGAAGCGAAACGGGACAGATTCGCCAATCACTAGCAGTAAAAAAAAATCCAAATTTTTTTTTAAAATATGATAATAGTAAAAAAATGAAGCAGGAAGGAGTGGGACCCTAACTATCAGAGGGGGGTCAGCTGGTTGATAAAAACAAAATAAAAGTGCAGATTCTGAACTCATATTTTTCATCTGTCTACACAAATGGGGAACCAGTAATTGAAGGTTTCCTTCTTAATAGTCCCAATTCTAGTAATACAACTAATGATGCATGGTTCACACATGAAGAAATTCAAAAGAGACTAGAACATGTTAAGATTAACAAAGGTCCGGGGCCAGATGGTATTCATCCCAGGGTAATTAGCAAGCTTAGCTCTGTGATTGCCAAACCTCTTTACTTAATTTTTCAGGATTCATTGAGATCTGACATAGTGCCGAGAGACTGGCGAATTGCTAATGTGGTGCCTCTATTCAAAAAAGGATCCCGTTCTCAGCCTCAAAACTATAGGCCAGTTAGTCTGACGTCAGTGGTAGGAAAGCTTTTCGAAGGGTTAATAAAGGATAAGATACTGGACTTCATAGCAAATCATAATACTATGAGTTTGTGACAGCATGGTTTTATGCGTAATAGATCTTGCCAGATAAACTTAATTTCTTTTTATGAGAAGGTAAGTAGAGACCTCGATTCTGGGATGGCAGTGGATGTGATTTACTTAGACTTTGCTAAAGCATTTGATACAGTGCCACACAGAAGGTTACTGGTTAAATTAAGGAATGTTGGCCTGGAACATAGTATTTGTACCTAAAAGATAGACTACAATAGACTACAATTTTCTAATTGGACCAGTGTTGTTAGCAGAGTACCGCAGGGCTCTTTTCAACTTGTTTATTAATGACCTGGAGGTGGGCATTGAAGGTGCTGTTGCTATTTTTGCAGATGATACTAAATTGTGCAGAACTATAGGTTCCATGCAGGATGCTGCCACTTTGCAGAGTGATTTGTCTAAATTGGAAAACTGGGCAGCAAACTGGAAAATGAGGTTCAATGTTGATAAATGCAAGGTTATGCACTTTGGCAAAAATAATATAAATGCAAGTTATACACTAAATGGCAGTGTGTTGGGAGTTTCCTTAAATGAGAAGGATCCAGGGGTCGTTCTAGATAACAAGTTGTCTAATTCTGGGCAGTGTCATTCTGTGGCTACTAAAGCAAATAAAGTTCTGTCTTGCATAAAAAAGGGCATTAACTCAAGGGATGAAAACATAATTATGGCTCTTTATAGGTCCCTGGTAAGGCCTCATCTGGAGTATGCAGTGCAGTTTTGGACTCCAGTCCTTAAGAGGGATATAAATGAGCTGGAGAGAGTGTAGAGACATGCAACTAAATTGGTTAGAGGGATGGAAGACTTAAATTATGAAGGTAGACTGTCAAGGTTGGGGTTGTTTTCTCTGGAAAAAAGGCGCTTGCGAGGGGACATGATTACACTTTACAAGTACATTAGAGGACATTATAGACAAATAGCAGGGGACCTTTTTACCCATAAAGTGGATCACCGTACCAGAGGCCACCCCTTTAGACTAGAAGAAAAGAACTTTCATTTGAAGCAACGTAGGGGGTTCTTCACAGTCAGGACAGTGAGGTTGTGGAATGCACTGCCGGGTGATGTTGTGATGGCTGATTCAGTTAATGCCTTTAAGAATGGCTTGGATGATTTTTTGGACAGACATAATATCAAAGGCTATTGTGATACTAAGCTCTATAGTTAGTATAGGTATGGGTATATAGGATTTAATTAGAATAGGGAGGGGTGTGTGTATGGATGCTGGGTTTTCATTTGGAGGGGTTGAACTTGATGGACTTTGTCTTTTTTCAACCCAATTTAACTATGTAACTATATATGGTGGGGTGAATTTACAGCCCTTTGCATTGGCCCTTTTCTGTACAAAGAACTGGCTCTCAAACATGAAATAATTGTGATTTACAACCCTGGAATACTGGTTGCGCTGGCACAAGGGCACTTCTAGCAAGTGGTTAACGCCACAGCGTGGATTAGACAGAGACCTAGCTATGTTTTATGTACAAATGTTGGATGATCCTGGGCCATGCCACAATCTACATCTCAGCACTACCCTGACCTGTCATATCCTGCAGTTTTTTATGTATTATTATGTTCAGAAATATCCTTATAATTTATTTTGACAAATTTTGAAAATGTTATAATTTGCCAGTTTTAGCCTTGACTGCTATTTTACTGGCTAGACCTGTAAATTACTGTGCAACCATTGAGAAAACTAGGAAGAGGCGTGTTGATAGATGTCCAGAAACAAGGGCCAATTCTTTACATAAGCCACAGCACAAAATACAGGCGCATCACAGAAAACTATATGACAGTGTTAAGTGTTTATAGGTGTCAGGGTGTTTGTTTTATTGAATTTTCGTTTTTTTAATGAAATCTTAAAGAACATAAAATCACAGGAAGTGCACCCCACAATAAGGGGCAGATTTACTAAGGGTCGAATATCGAGGGTTAATTAACCCTCGATATTCGACTAGGAACTAAAATCGTTCGACTTCGAATATCGAAGTCGAACGATTTAGCGCTAATCCTTAGATCGAACGATCGAAGGATTATTCGTTCGATCGAACGATTAAATCCTTCGAATCGAACGATTCGAAGGATTTTAATACAACGATCGAAGGAATATCCTTCGATCAAAAAAACGCTGGCAAGCCTATGGGGACCTTCCCCATAGGCTAACATTGACTTCGGTAGCTTTTAGCTGCCGAAGTAGGGGGTCGAAGTTTTTCTTAAAGAGACAGTACTTCGATTATCGAATGGTCGAATAGTCGAACGATTTTTAGTTCGAATCGTTCGATTCGAAGTCGAAGTAGTAGTCGAAGGTCGAAGTAGCCCATTCGATGGTCGAAGTAGCCAAAAAAACACTTCGAAATTCGAAGTTTTTTTAATTCGAATCCTTCACTCGAGCTTTGTAAATGTGCCCCTAAGTGTACAGCAAAAGATTCAGAAGTATAAAACAGCACATTAATGTTGATTCCAAACATGCAAAGGTAAACAATAGAAGCAAAAAATGGAAGGTGGTCTCTTTCTGCTAAGTAACAGGAGGCTGGAGGCGGGAAGTGTCCCTCCATATCGGTAAGAAATCCGTAGTTGCCATATTTTCTTAAATTTATGTATTTGTCTAATGTAATACTGGATTATTTTTCATTAACCAATATTCAGGCTATTGTTTGCTTGAAAGCATGGGAAATTGATCAAACTTTCCAGGATATGGGAAATCCTGCTGCCAGTAGTATACAACTGAATAACTGCAATTGAACTTTTGAGAGATCGTCTAGGAAAGCAAACATCAAGGCTTCATATGGGCTTTAATTCAAATTAATATAACAAACATAAGGTATCAGGTTATATATCAAAGACCAAAAATGAATGGCCTGGGCAGGTCCACCATATATATATATATACATAGTACCCAAATCAGAACACCCTTGAAAACAATTAATGTTAGCTGCTGAAGCAAATTTGTATAATTCTAGCTGGAGTCAAATACCATCTAAAGAGCACCTTGTAACCTGCTTCTAGCAACACCATAGTGATGGCACTATGCTTCACGTTTGCCTAGAGCTTATACCATTGTTTCTTCTCAGTACATCTGCCTAACTCATGTTCCGATGCTTTAATGTAAGATAAATTAGTGCCTGACGCTGGGGAGTTAAAGGAATTGTTCAGTATACAGTAAGTATAAAAAGTGGGTAAATAGGCTGAGCAAAATAAAAAAAGGCTGGATTGACTGAATGTGTAACATAATAGCCAGAACACTACTTCCTGATTTTCAGCTCTCTAAAGGTGCCCATACAGTGAGAGATCCGCTCGTTTGGCGATGTTGTCAAACGAGCGGATCTCTCCCCGATATGCCCACCTTGAGGTGGGCAATATCGGGCTGATCCGATCGTGGGCCCTAGGGCCCAACGATCGGATCCTAACGAATACCAATGGGCGGTCGGATCGCGGGACCGCATCAACGAATAGATGCGGCCGCGATCCGACGGGATTTTTTGTCCCAACCGATCGAGATCTGGCCGACTTTCGGCCAGATCTCGATCGGTGAAGCCCGTCGGGGGACCCCATACACAGGCCAATAAGCTGCCGACACGGTCTGTCGGCAGCTTTTATCGGCCCGTGTATGGCCACCTTTAGTTTCCACTTACCAGCCAATAACCAATCAGTGACTTGAGGGGGGGGGCACATGGGTCATAACTGTTTGCATTTGAATCTGAGCTGCAATGTTGAGGATCAATTCCAAACTCACTGAACAGTTATGTCCCATGTGGCCCCCCTTAAAATCACTGACTAACTCAGAGTTAGAGAGCTGAAAAGCAGGAAATAGTGTTCTGTTCTGTTATATATCCTGTCACAACCTTTATACATTACATTTTCACTAACTATATTGGAAACATTTTTTTTTTTGCACAGGCTATTTACCCAGTATTTATTTTTACACTGAACTGTTCCTTTAAAGTGAAGATATAAGAGGGATATTGCCCTGTAAGGAGGTATACCATTCAAACACCAATGCTCAAAAAGGACAAGGTTTGATGCTGAGAATGCAACAGTTTCTAGCAAAAAAATTATAAAATGAATAATTTGAGAGGCTTGGTATATCTGTAGGGAGCTGTAAATGTTCATGTAGTGCTTAATTAGTGCAAGATCCCCTTTTTGTCAATGTAGAATGTATTCTAGTGAGCTTATGCTCCACCACTATAAAAGTTTGGGTTGGGTTAGGTGTCATTGTTTCTAACCTAGAGGAAGAGGGCAGGAAATAGCACCAGCTCTGGTATTTTTAGCTCTGTCTTTAGAAAATAAACCTTGTAAAATAAAGAGGAACCAGCAGGCTTGGCAGACATTAAGCTGACATTTCAGTACATAGAAAGTGCTGGCATCACTACTTCTTTAAAGGATAAAGATACTGTATTTATCAAGGTCACTCTTAATTGTCAGACTTTCTCAATTTCAAGTGTAGAAAAAGACATGTCCATTAAAGGGGCAGCATTCCCTATTGGTTAATATAAGCACAATGATTGGGGTTTCTGTTTAACATACTTCTTGTCTGTTTTAATCAGGAAAAGGGTTTGGTTTTTGTATTTCCTTGGACTAAACAGGGCAACAGGGATTACTCCATGTTTAGTTCCATATTAGATGAACAGTGCAGCAGAAGCCCATTACGTAAGGAAAATAACCATACTGGTCAGTGGTAATGCCCTCCTGTACCCAAGACAAATTCTGGTGATAAAGAACCTGCAAGGACTATAACTATGCTCAGGGTCAGAACTAGGGGAAGCAGGAGAGGCCCATGACTAGGACACAATAGTGAAGACGATAAGCATGCACCCCTTCTGTCTACTTACAGTAACCCTAGTAAGGGCCCTGGATGAGGAAAATGTAGGGGAAGGCAGCAATGGAGAGCTCCTAACCTTGGGCGCCTCCTTGACTACTCTGTCCTTCACCTCACATATCTCATCATTTCTGCCAATTCTCAACTGCAAAATTTTTCTTGGACCTCTCCCTGACATGATCTATCAGACTGTCCACTTCCCTCCAAACCAAGGGAGGGAAGAACCAAAAAAACCCCATAAAGTCCCAGCTGTGTAGAGAAGCACATTCAATGGCTACCGATTGGTGCATAAACGTATCATAAAGAATTACCAACAGTTTTAGAGAAATTAATAGAGAGGGGTAGCATTTCACTAAATATGCTCCATGGAATTTCTGCCACAAACAAAACAAAAACTACAACATCTGCAGTTTACTAAGATGCAAGTATGAGGAATTTTGGAGTGTTAACCTTGATCATGTTTGCAATATTTCCCCTTTGATTTTAAATTAACTTTTAGTATGATGTAGTGGATGATATACTGAGACAATTTGCAATTGGTTTTAATTTTTTATTTAACTTTTCGTTCAGCAGCTCTCCAGTTTGCAATTTCAGCAGTCTGGTTGCTAGGGTCCAAATGACCTTAGCAAGCATGCATTGATTTGAATAAGAGACTGAAATATGAATAGGAGAGTCCTGAATAGAAAGAGTAATAAAAAGTAGCAATAACAATAAATTTGTAGCCTTACAGAACATTTGTTTTTAGATGGGGTCAGTGAACCCCTTTTGAAAGTCACAAGAAGAATGCAAATACTTCAAAATCTATAAAAAATAAATGGTGATCAATTGAAAAGTTGCTTAGAATTGGCCATTCGGAGGTTGTAGACACAAAAAGCATAAGACCTCAGGCGCTGCTTTTACTTGTTAATCAGATGTGTTAATAAAGACTGTGATTTTACTTATAATCGCGGAACGAGAAGTTCTTCCAAAAAGATCCCGGAGTTTGCTGCCTCAAAGATTGGTGTGTTCTATTAAAGGGGAACTATCATGAAAATTTAATATAATCTTCAGCATACTGAAACTGAACTTTCTAAATACAATTAAAAATTCTGCATGGTTTCTGAAATAATCAAGTTTATGTTCACTATTCCTCTCTCAGCATCTGTTTCTCTTCATTCTGTCTTTATGCAGGAGTTGGGTGTCAGATGCTCATTGAAAGTTAGATCAAATATATCTTATAGGGGAGGGCTCCTTTCCTAGCAGATGAATTAGAGCTCCTCATAACTGATTTCAGTACAAACAAAATCTAACAATATAACTGCCTTTTGCACAAACCTTGCATGTAGAGAGACATGATGCCTGGTGATTTTAATAGATTGAGCTCTAATACATCTGCTAAGAAAGGAAGCCCCCCCCCCCATAAGATATATTGGATGTAACTGCCAATGAATATCTGACAAAGATACAAATTAATAGAGGGCACTCCAAACACAGCAACAAACAAACAAAGGTTTTTTCTATAGATTCGCTCATACAATATGTATATGAGGTGCAGACAACCCAAGGGTGCATCCAGAGTTAGTACCCAAAACCCAATACAATATATATTTAAGAGAGACACTACTGATTACCAGGAGGATAGGGTATATAATTGGAGGAGACCCTTTTTTAGGAATAGACAGTATAGTACAAACAGGTCAGTGGAAAGTGAGGGAGCCAGTAGCTCAGAGAATTCGGATATTTCCTCTAGTTCTTTTTTAGACAGAAGTACAAGAGGAAAATGAGGAAAGGGAGGAAAAGGAAAGAGAGGAACAAAAGAACCGGTTGCCTTCCAGATTTCAACCAGGAAGAGAACTCAATTGTGGTGCATATTAGTGGAAAGACCCTGACCGAACCGGAAATGTGTGTATTAAGCAAAGGTTTGGGGTATGTATCCACATATAATGGGGATAAATTGGTTTTAAATGTTGAGTTGGAAAAATGTATTAAGACTTAAAGCCCATTTTTCACAGGTTACATCTGATTATGTTTGGCTGCCATTTGATGAGGATGATAGTGAGGATCTACAAGAAGTTGAAAATACACAATCTGAAGCTTGGTATGATACCAGTAACAGTGGCGGAACTACCGGGGGAGCAGGGGGTGCGAGCGGGCCAGGGCCCGCACCCCCTCAGGGCCCCCCGGCAGTCCGTGCACTGCTGTGCGGCGCCTATTCCCAGCCAGTTCTGGGTGTACGGAGGGGGACGGGGGCCCGGCTGCGCGTCCTGCACCAGGGCCCGCCCCCCTCTAGTTACGCTTCTGACCAGTAAGAGCAAATCTAGAAGTTCCTTCCTATGACCAATCACTGTGTTAAGGCTTTAGTGCAGGCAGTCGAGAGGGACGTTGGCAAATTAAAGTATGCAGTTGGACAAAAGAAATCCCTAAATTTAACTAAAGCTGAAAGTATTGCCCTACAGAGTCTCTGGGATGACGTTTCTATCACTATATAGCCTGCAGACAAAGGTGGAGCGATTGTAGTGATGGACACTGAATACTACAGGAGGGAAGCATTAGAACAGCTAGGTGTTTCCTCACATTATAGATTACTTGAGGGTGATCCCACAGGCAGTTTAAAAGTGATGATAGATTGTGTTCTAAAGGTACAGGAGGAGGAAGGAGTGAATACAAGTCGCTTAAGGAAATTCTTACAAGTTGATAATCCAATTATACCTGCTTTTTATCTCCTTCCTAAGATATACAAGGGTCCACAGAGACCACCAGGGATACCCATTGTTGCAGGGATGGCATCCATTTTTCAACCCATCGTGACACTATTGGACAGTGTTCTCAATCCAGTTGTGGTATGAACGAAATCGTATGTAAAAGACTCCACTGACTTCATTAATAAATTGGAGACAGTTGGTGAAGTTCCTAGCAATGTGATTCTCTGTACAATGGATGTCTCCTCTTTATATACGTCAATTCCACATAATCACTGCGTTGAAACAATAGCCCTGGTTATTCGAGAATTGCAATTACCGGAGGGTGTAGCAGAATTACTATTACAGTTCTTGGGATGGGTCCTTAAAAATAACTTTCATTTTTGAAGGCAAATTATATGAACAAAGCCAGGGTACGTCTATGGGCTCAAATGTTTGCATACGCATATGAAAATCTTGAATTTTGGCCCTATGTACTTCGCTACATAGATTTGTTTTATCTGGCAGGGATCGGAAAAACGGCTATGTGCGTTCAGGGATTACTTGAACATCAACTATTAAATTCACCCTTGAATATGATACATATCAGGTACAAGGTAGATTGGTGACTGACACCTATAGGAAGGCGCCTGACAGGATAACATATTTGGATCCACGCAGCTTCCACCCCCCCGCTATAAGTAGGGGGTTACCCTATAGCCAGCTGTTACAGGTAAGATGAATTGTAAGCACTGAAGAAAAATGAAGAGAGAGCAGGGGAGATGATAACCAACTTTAGGACTAGGGGTTATGGGGCTGACCTCTTAGGGGAGGCCAAAAGTAAAGTAAAGGATAAATCAAGATCAGACTTGCTGTGCAAAAAAACAAATGAGAAATCAAATAGATTACCCTTTGTGACTAAATACTCGGCCCAATTGGGACGACATCGGCATCTATTGCAGATGGACCAAAAGTTGAAGCCCTGGGTTCACAAACCTACTGATGATGGCGTACAAGAGAGCAAATAATTTGAAAGATCAATTGGTCCATGCACTGAGTGAGCCCATCAGAAAACAAGGTACCTGGTTAAGTGGAACTAAAGGGATGTATAGATGCGGGAGGAGTGTAATTGCAACTTCGTGGTGCTAACGGATCAGTTCAATAACCCTATGTCTGGTAAAGCTTACCAAATTATATCAACTGCCAATCTGATTTTGTAGTATATATCCTCAAGTGCCCTTGTGGGAAACTCTTTGTAGGAGAAACTACAAGAGCTTTAAGTGTATGAATTGGTGAGTACAGAAGTGATGTCAGATTAGGTAGAAACTCATCCTCCCTAGGCAGGTTTTTTGCAGGAAAAGCATCAGGTGAGACAGCTACAGTTCATGAGTATAGAACGGTTAAGAATATCCATGAGAGGTGGTGATAGAGAACTTTTGTTAAAACGACGATGTCAAGCAAAGGAGCGTGTCCTAGAAACATTGCACAATTGCATAATAAAATCTTCTTACCCATAAAAATAACCCACCCTGGTGGTCCAGTGGTGCGGCGGGGACGCCCGCCGCTCCTATTCGGCCGACTTTGCGGCTACTTAGGGCGCGCACGCCCGTGTCTCGTTGTTGATATTTACGCTGGCGTGATGACGCGCTGTGCCGCGAAATTCAAAGGGGTATTTAAAGGGATCCCATTCATTACTCATTGCCCGTGATAGGATTTGTTCCTGGTGCTAAGCTATTGCTATTCTGTTTCTGAAACCTGTTATTGACTACCTGTTGTGACCCCTGCCTGTTCTTGATGATTCTACTTTCTGTATCCTGACCCCTTGCTTGATATCTGACTCCAATTCTGCTTATCACTCTGATTGACTACCTGGTTTGACCCCTGCCTGCCTGACTATGTTTGTTCTCTGCCTGCCCCGACCCGGCCTGATCTGACAACAATTTTGTCTCACACCTTGTACTGTGACTTTCAGCCCAAATACTTTTCCTTACAGTTGTTCCCCTCTGCTTGTCTAGAACCCCTAACATTGCACCGCTCATTTTAAGACCTGGCGACATCTGAGTAGCTGAGGGCTCCTCCCAAAGCCAAAGGTGGCTGCTACAGGCAGAAGCACGAGCCGAGACCAGGGTGATTGGCATCGGTTCTAGATTTAAGGTGCCAACCGTTACAATAGTTCTGTAGCTGCTAGGATTTAATGTGTTTCCAAATAATTTCATAAGCCAGTGTAGAATGCAGCACAGACTTTTGTTATTGATCTCCTCAAAGTAGCGCTTTTCCGTGGGCATCAGGTACAGTGTAGACATGTCTTTTGATTACCAAATATGTATGCCACAGGGGGAGGCTCTGATCCCTCTGCATGTATTGCGATATTAGATGCTCCCCATGGTTGCTAAGATACAGCATACTCATGTTCTTGACACGGATGTGTGCAAACCAAGGGTACCGCATGGTTAAAGAGCCACGTTACGACGCTGGATCTGGTATCCAGGAAGTGACATAGGCGGAAGTGACTTCATGATCACAGAAGTGCAGGAAAAGCGTGAAAACAGTTTTTTGAGTAGAACTGAAAGGGTATTTATTCAAACAATAGAATTCCCCTTGACAAAGGCTATAGTGCCGATGTTGGGTATCCTTATCCTTAAATATAAAATATACCAACTAGGGAGTGCTCTAAATCATGCGACGCTCACCCTATGGGTGAGTGGGTCCGGGTGCAGCTGCTTAAAATTCAACTTCACTGTTCAGTAAGCATTTGATGTTAACGGGTCACTCAACGCTGCACATCTCTGGTCTGGGTGCAGCACCCCAAACCCGCAGCTTGGGGAGACTTCACAGTGAACACGATTCCCTTGCAGCGCGCACTCAACAGAACAGCAGTCAGGATTGTCTGGTGAATAAAGAGGTTTTAATCACACCGCTGTCTGCTGTTCCGTTGAGTGCGTGCTGCAAGGGAATCGTGTTCACTGTACATTCTCATACTTGACAAGTGCATACGCTATTTATTTCACAACAGGTAACACTTTACGCGTTTCCACACGTAGTCATAGGCTGGAAACACACGAAACGCGTAAGGTGTTACCTGTTGTGAAATAAAGACTTTTCCTTGAATCTTATACTGCGTCTGTGGAATCACTGGAGTGCATGCCCACGGTGGATTTGCAAAGTGAAGTGTTCTGCCCGGGCGCAGCACCCGGACCTCCAACGGAGAGCGGTGAGTGACCCTGAATCTAAAGACTGTTTAAGTTAACGACGGGTTCAGGCAGCGGCACCCGAACCACATGTACTACTTGGTGAGCGTTTGTAAAAATGGAAATATGTAAAAATATAAGCGACCAAGTATTTAATCAATCAATCAATTAAGCTAGCAGCGCCTGCATTCATTTGGTATTAGTTCTCACTGACAAAGAAACATCTTTTCATACCTCCCCTTTTGTTTGCAAATATTCTTGTGTTTGCATACCTCCCAACATTATGAAAGTAAAAAGAGGGACAAAATTTTTTTTTCCGCATGTAGCGCAGCAATTTTTTGACCACACCTCTTTCTGTGGCCACACCCCCTAATTACCATGTTCATTTTACAAAATTTGGCAGGTTATGAAAGTTTGAAAATATTTCTCCTTATCTAAACTGTGTTTTTGTGTCTCAAAATTGTTACAAAGTATCTTATTTGCACCTCTTAGCTGTTCTGGGCTCTCTGCTAAAAGCCAATTAAGTGAGAAACTTTGTTTCTTTTTCTGGCTGTTCAGTGCAGAGTACAAATGAGGGCCTGCAGGTTGAGCAGTCAAAAGAGGGACTGTCCCTCCGAAAAAGGGACAGTTGGGAGGTATGAAGTTTGCATGCCCACTATACATTCTAATGAATATCTGACACCCAGCTGCTTCATGAAGAGAGACTGAAGAGAAACCGATGCCGAGATGGATAGTGAACATAAACTTGGTTTCAGAAACGCTACAGAATTTAATTGAAAGTCTTATTTCAATATGCTGAAGCTTTTTACGTTTTCAGGATAGTTCCCCTTTAAACAATGACAACTGGCCAGCCTGTAGGATGCCACAAACATGAAAATGAAGACTATGCAAATGAGATGCTGACGCTAAGCTGCATTTAAAGGGCAAGTTAAAGTGCCATGTGCGTGTATGTAAAGAAGAAGCCGTGTGTAGATTACAAGTTTGCAAGCTCAGCCCACAGGACTGTGCAACTATAGTCGGACTGTTCTGTTGTTCCATTGTTCTTGTCCCACATGCAAGTTGGCTGCTAAGGACGTTATTTCCCCGCGGCTCAGCCTAGTGTGTGTGTGTGTTGCTTTCCCTCATAAGGAACTGAAAACACAGCCAGGGGGATGGAAACACCGAGATGGCGGCGGTACGGTGGGGCCCGCGGTGTCTACAGCTTCTTCTCGCCACAGGCAACGAGCCCCACACACACAGAGAGCTCAGTGATAGGAGGAGGGGGAGGGGAGCTCTCGTCTAACACTCCCGGCGGGAGAGAACATGCAAAGCTTCACTGCACGACTCACCCCCTCCCCCGCTGCCGGTCATGTGACCTTAACGTAACCGGACAGGAAAGCACCGACCGTTTTTCCCCTCCCTCGGAGAGGAAGAGAAGAAGCGCGGAGGACGCGGCTGGCACCGCACACGGGTCTCGCTTGTCCCTACAGAGACCACAAGAGAAGAGCGCGGAGGTGAGTGCCGTACACTGACACTGGGCTGCGCCGCTCCTGGCACCACGTGGCCCCCCTTTTTGAGGAGGTTGCGGCCCGTACGTTCGGGTTTATCCGAATTATATCGGCAGCGTAGCGCCCGCGTCCCCGCAGTGATATAAGAATTAGGCTCATGGGATCCAAGTAGGTTACGGGGCCCAACGCCTTTTACTGTCATATGAGCGGAATGTTTTGCTTTGTTGTGCCACGAATAACACGCAGGACAAATGCGGCCCCGCTCTCCCACAAACACGTTACACGGTGGTTTAGGACTAGGAGCCAGGGTAGAATGAACGGACAAAGCTCGGCCATAAACCCGTGTTTCACACCCCTCCTCCTCTTTAGCCCTGCTGCTCGCCATGTATTTGCGGCGCCCAGGCCCACTCCTCCTCACCCCGCCTCCTCCGCAAAAGCAGCAATCAAGGCTGCAGCCATCTTTGATCGTTATTTCCACATTTTCCCCCCACCAGACGCTGCTCTTGTCACACAGCTGCGCGGAAGTGGGTGGTGCCGACCAGCCCCTCCCCCTCAGCGGTGCTGCCGCCCTCCTCTCCCTGTGTCCATCTGGCACGTCACGTGTCTGACAATCTTACCAACACTCTGGCGCGCCCACCTTCAATGCTTCTTTGGGGGGTGTCTATTGTCAGTTAAAGGAACAGTTCAGTGTGAAAATAAAAACTGGGTAAACTGGCTGTGCAAAATAAAAAAATGTTTCTAATATAGTTAGTTAGGCAAAAATGTAATGTATAAAGGTTGGAGTGACTGTATGTCTTAACATAATAGCCAGAACACTACTTCCTGCTTTGCAGCTCTCTAATTCTGAGTTAGTCAGTGACTTGAAGGGGGGCCACATGGTACATTTCTGTTCAGTGAGTTTGCAATTGATCTATAGCATTCAGCTCAGATACAAAAGCAACAGATATGACCCATGTGGCCCCCCCTCAAGTCTCTGATTGGTTACTGCCTGTAATCAGGGTAACCAGTCAGTGTAAACCAAGAGAGCTGAAAAGCAGGAAGTAGTGTTCTGACTATTATGTTAGACATCCAGTCACTCCAGCCTTTATACATTACATTTTTGGATAACTAACTATATTAGTTTGTTTTTTTATTTTGCACAGCCAATCTATTTACCCAGTTTTTATTTTTACACTGAACAATTCCTTTAACGTACAAGGGTCCAAAAGTGCCAAGGCTCCGGCACAGTGTGACGTCATCAAAAGTGCTCAGCAAAAGTGCAGCTCCGGTGTTCCCACGCCGTTCAGATGCCAGAATGATGGAGTCTTTTACCTGCTGTTAGGCTGCACCTCACCTCGTGTGTGGTATTGCAGGTCTGGATAGAGACAGTGTAGCAGCATTCTTAATCCCCTAAGTAGCAAGGATTTGTAGTAAACCTATCCCCCTCACAATCATGTTTGACCAAGTAGACCTCTTGAGGGGTGGAGCTAAGTGTGCTAGTGTCAGTGGCTTTAGTCTCCGGATGAGGTCACATTTAGTTTGACTCATCACTTCCTGATATAATGCCATGCTGTGGTACAGCCATAATCCTGCTGCCCTTAAAGGGCCACTTTACCATAAACAACATTACTACATTATGGAGTTGACTAACTATTCTCTTAAAAAATAAAACTTGGTTAATAGGCTGTTAATAGTAAAAAATGTGTTTAATATAGTAAGCCAAGGTATATCAGGCTGGAGTGACTGGTTGCTTAACGGAACAGACACCAATTTCCTGTTTTGCAGCTCTCTCAACTCTTAGTGAGTCAGTGACTTGAATGGGGTCCACATGGGACATAACTTCAGTGAGTATTGTTTTGTAGCACGCAGGTCAGACCCAAGAGCAAACTCATTGAACAGTTGTGTCCCATGTGACCCCCTTTTAAGTCACTAACTCAGAGTTAGAGAGCTGCAAAGCAGGAAGTAGTGTTCTGGCTATTGTGTTAGACGTTCAGTCATTCCAGCCTTTATACATTACATTTCTGGCTAAATAACTATATTGAAAACTTTTTTCTATTTTGCACAGCCTATCTATTTACCCAGTTTCATTTTAGAGCTAAATGTACTTGTGGTTCAGCTTGCAGTTTTATCCTTGCCTGCTTAGCCATTGTTTCACTGTCGGGACAGTCACAAGCTCCTTGCCACATCCCATAGGTCTGCTACAGTATTTTATTGCCATTACAAGAAGCCAGAGGGGATGTGACCTGCCAGTCCTCTTACAATGTATGGCAGATTTCTGTGCTAATCTGATCAGCCAATCCTGGATCCATCCACTGGTTTCACCACTTCCCCAGACCCACTTCCTCAGGGGGTTGCCTTTATCCTAAACCTCGGGACAGAGGAAACAGGAAGTGACTATTCCACTTCATCAAGAGGGAGTTTAGGGACATATTCCAGAGTAGAGCCTGGAGGGAATTAATTCTATGATTTATTTAGTGGCATGGCCAGCCAGATAGAGCCCCTTCTCATTCCTGGTTTTTGTATAACCCATATCAATACTATACATCCATACAATCATGGGTATTCTTCTCCTGTAAAACACATCTCTGCTGGGAAAATTCAGGGTATAGTAGCTCTTTAAAGAAACCCTTCCTATGATATACTTCTGGAGAAAGGGATCATTCACCAGGCTTGCTGCCTGCAGTGACCTACACATGTATACAAATTGTATACTGACATTGTTACTGATGTGTTATAACTCTGTTCGGTGTTTCTAAGGAGAGCAACCACAGTCTTGCTGTATGGCAGATAATGCAGTTCTTTATATTAGTGTAGTTGCTCATCTCTGATTTACAGACAAAATCGTTATTGCGCCCTTTTCATCCAATGCCTTTATATATGTGCTGATATTGCAGACTGAGGTGTAGGTAATAGCTACAATGGAAGCTAAGCCAATACTTTGTAATTAACAGAAAGCAAATTTATTTGTGCATTAACGTGATATCATTTTTTTCAGGCTCCCATAAGAAAAGATGGATTTGGCCAACCATGGACTAATACTGCTGCAGCAGTTAAATGCCCAGAGAGAGTTTGGTTTTCTGTGTGACTGCACAGTTGCAATTGGTGATGTCTACTTTAAGGCTCACAAGTCTGTCCTTGCATCATTTTCCAACTATTTCAAGATGCTCTTTGTGCACCAGACAAGGTAATGATATTTCATTTACTTTAACAAAGCAATACATGTTTAGCGAAATGGTGCTAGAATGAAATCTATTGACAAGTTCGGCTTATTAAATGGGATCCTGAATTATACCAGAGCCGGCCTCTTACTTCCAGTCCATCCTGTTTAATTCTGCATAAATAGAAGCTGGATATACTGGAGACTTATCAAGACCACCTTTAATCTATACCAATTCGTAAACAATTCTTGCTGTCCGCACTGCTAAATCTCCATTTACCCCTACTGGTAAAATAGCATTATTATATCACATTTAGTAATTTCCCATAATTTTAACCTGTGTAACTTCATTTAAGCACAGAGCTATACTCATAAGATCCTAAGATTGTTATTGACTCTCAATTGTATGTCTGTATTCATGTATGTATAACTACTAGGATACAAAGTTCTGTACAGTAGTACAATATATAGTGAATAAAGTACCCCCTCTTGTAAAATATAAGGATATTATAAGTTACCGAGGAGTTTCACCATATAAAAACACGAGGCCGAAGGCCGAGTGTTTTTATACAGGTCTTGGAACTCCGAGGTAACTTCTAATACCCTCATATTTTGCAACTGGGGGTACTTTATTTATTATAATACACAAGTTTCAGTGAGTCATGTGACAGAAATGACATCAGAACTCACCGTTTATAACTGATGACATCAGAACTCACCGTTTATAAGGATATCATTTACAGGATATTCATGGCTTTTGTGTATTATAGAGAAATACACTCAGGGAGCCTACAGCACAGGAGGTTGAAACATCATATTAAAATAAGTGGCAGGCACTCCAAAATATGCCTCCAATCCAGGCTTGCAAAATGAAAGTTACTTTATTGAAACACGAGCATTAGCTCTCTTTGGTGCTGTACCTAGCATTTAATTGTAGTGATTATTATTAATTAATTAATTAATATTCTTTTTTCCCCTAAATTATATGACCAGAGGAACCATTCTAACCATTCACATATGTGGTCTACTTGCGCAATAACTGCCCAATAAATGCACTGGCCAGTGTGTGGACACCAATTCGTAAATCTGTTATGGCCTTGTTACCTTTTATATAGATAACATATTTACTTCCTCATAATGAGGATAATTTAGACAAAATTGCCTCAGATCTTTTGTAGAACAAGGTTAAAACTCTATTTATATAAGGGCTTACAGAAGGGCATAGTTTGTTTTGTAGTAAAATACATTCAGTGCATTTGGAATTTGTTAGCAGGGAAGGTGCAGCATGTCACAATCCTTTGCACCATCACATTCCTATGCTAGAAAGAATTGATTTGCTACTCTAAAACTGGGTTATTAATGAATATACTGTATGTTTATTACTGGTTACTATAATAATTGATCCAAATGAAAATAATATCCTTGTCTTGTGTTTCCTTGCAGTGAATGTGTTCGTTTGAAATCAACAGACATCCAACCAGACATATTTAGCTATCTATTACACCTTATGTACACTGGGAAAATGGCTCCTCAGCTTATTGATCCTGTACGTCTGGAACAAGGCATCAAATTTTTACATGCTTTCCCCCTCATCCAAGAAGCCAGCCTTGCAAGCCACGGTGGATTTTCCCATGCCGATCAAGTATTCCCATTAGCATCCTCTCTGTACGGCATTCAGATTGCAGATCACCAGATACGGCCCCCTGCAAAGATCACTCCAGCAGCTGAAAAGGCAAATCGTGATAGTCGCTCACAAACCTCCAGGCAAGATACCACATCAGAGAATGTACAAATAAATCAGCTCCCATCTACACTTCCTACAGCTAACCGCACAAATCTAACTTTCTCTGAGCCAGTTCCTGCTCCCCTGTCTCCTGAAGCCAGTTCATCTGTCCTCCCGACTGCCACTTCTTTGGAGGAGAACAGCATGGAGGAATCGCCAACTGATGAGCAAAATACATCGCTGACAATTGCACATGTCAAGCCGAGCATCATGAAAAGGAACGGCAGCTTTCCTAAATACTATGCTTGTCATCTGTGTGGCCGTCGCTTTAATTTGAGGAGTAGCCTTCGCGAGCACCTTCAGCTTCATACAGGAATACCATTTAGTTCTGCCACTGGGCAGATGGACACCAGCATTTCCCCCTCTTTTTGCAACAACGGAGCTGATTTAGGAAAAGAATCCATGGATACTACAGAGGCTAGTATAATAAGTGATAGTGATCTGCCACACATTTCTGACTCGCCAATTATTGATGGACAGCAGCAGGCAGAAACCCCGCCCCCTACCGACATTGCCGATATTGATAATCTGGAGCAGGCAGACCAGGAAAGGGAAGTGAAGCGCAGGAAATACGAGTGCACCATTTGCGGGCGTAAATTTATCCAAAAAAGCCATTGGAGGGAACATATGTACATCCACACGGGAAAGCCATTCAAGTGTAGCACATGTGACAAGAGCTTCTGCAGGGCCAATCAAGCAGCACGGCATGTGTGTCTAAAGAGTTCAGATACCTACACAGTGGTGGACAAGCAGACGCTGGAGCTGTGCTCATTTGATGAAGGCAGCCAAATGGACAACATGCTAGTCCAAACAAATAAACGTTACAAGTGCAACATCTGTGACCAAACATTCTCAACACCCAATGAGGTGGTCAAACATACGTGCCAATCGCAAAACTCCGATGTCTTTGCTCTTGAAGAGGAAGGGAAGTCTCTCCTGTTGAGCAGTGGGGACTCCGAAGCTGCAGATAATGACAACTCTATGCTGGCGTCTATTAAAAAAGAGCAAGAAGGAGTGCTGGATTAATTCTGCTCTTTATATACTTTGCTTTCCTTCTATTTGCTTTTTTTACTTAGAAACTCTGCTGTTTTCTTTTTTTTTTTTTAATCACTTTTTCTTTTTTTCTACCACGTGTGGAGTAGAGTGAGAATCTCACAGGTCGGCGTTTGTGTTAGGTAGACTTTTGCATTAAGGCTCCCCCTTTATCCCTGTTTTATACTACTATTGCTTCTGTTTGTCCTACTCCGCTGGAACGGTGGCCCTTTTGTCAGTAGAACTACGGAGGTTTGTACAGGTGTTTTTTGTGAATAATGAGAAAAACAAGGATTTTGAGTAAAAAAATAAAGAAATGGAAATGCATACACATTTAATAGATCATCTTGATTTCTTTTCAAACTGTTTGTGGTCATAAACCATATTTAATGATTTCTCATATTCATGGTCCATAATTCATATTTCTAATCTTCAGAATATTTAAACACATCAATTTATATTAGGAAACCTTCCCTTTATACCCGAGATCGTATTATTTCAATCCAGTTGGTACAACACCAGCCCTCATCACATAATAGTTATATAATACACAAAAGCCATGAATATCTTGTAAATTATATCCTATATCCTTTATATCATCCGTTATAAATGGTGAGTAGTGATGTAATTTTTGTCACATGACTCACTAAAACTTGTGTATTACAATAAAGTTCCCCTTGTTGGAAAATAGGATATTAGAAGTAACCTCAGCGTTCCACTACCTGTATAAAAGCTTTTATATAGTCATGGAACGCCTTGGCGACTTCTGATATCCTTATATTTTACAACAGGGGGGACTTTATTCATTATATATTATTTTGGTTGAGGTTCAGGGCCATCATGGAAACAAATTCAGATTTTACAAAATGTTATGAAATGAGATTTGCCAGTAGACCTCTAGTCTCTCCATATTAAAGGCGAAGGAAAGTCGTTTAGCACTTGGGGCTGCCAAATGTTAGGCACCCCAAGTGTCTGTATTGACTTACCTGAAACCCCAGGCCAGTGCTCCTATCAGCAGAAAACTGCACCAGCCTGGGGTTATACCAGTGAGCACCACAGAGTTATCCTCTTCCGGCTTCTTCTTTCTTCGCTCGGCTGCACATTAGAGTGAAAAGCCGAACTTTAACGAAAAAGTCGGCTATTTCGTTCTACTGCGAATGCATCTGCCCCGGGAAATTAGAAGAAAGAAGAAGCCAGAAGATCGCTCTGTGATGCTCACTGTTATAACCCTGGGCCGGTGCAGTTTTCTTCTGATAGGAGCACCGGCCCGGGGTTTCAGGTAAGTAAATACAATCACTTGAGGGTGCCTAACATTTGGTACTCCTAAGTGGAAGAAGACTTTTCTTCTCCTTTAACCACCATATGTATTTGTTTCCTCTATATACCATCACTATGAATATGAAATATGACAAATTCCAGTTACCAAATCTAGGATAGCCATTTGCAGCACATTTTGTTTTAAGCAGATATAAATTGCATAGCTCTATGTTGTCATGATGTTTCCCCACTCAGTGCCGACTTCTGTATTTTATATATATCAATTATATATTAGATACTGTTTCTGAAATAATCAAGTTTATGTTCACTATCCCTCTCTCAGCATCTGTTTCTTTTCAGTCTCTCTTAATGTAGCAGTTGGGTGTCAGATATTCATTGATAGTTAGATCCAATATATCTTATAGGGGGGCTCCTTTTGCCTAAAAGATGTATTAGATCTCACTCTATTAAAATCACCAGACATCATGTCTCTCTACATGCAGAATTTGTGCAAAAGGCAGTTATTTTGTTTGTATTGGAATCCGTTATTTGAATGAGCTCTAATACATCTGCTAGTAAAGGAAGCTCCCCTATGAGATATATTGGATCTAACTGTCAATGAATACCTGACACCCAACTGCTGCATGAAGACAGAATGAAGAGAAACAGATGCTGAGAGAGGAATAGTGAAGATGAACTTGATTATTTCAGAAATGGTGCAGAATTATTGATTGTATTTAGAAAGTTCAGTATGGTGAAGCTTATATTACATTTTCATTTTCGCGATGGTTGTTCATATGCAGATATAACCATGCAGAGGCCCATAATGCAAAACATGGCTCTTTTCTTAGTATTTTTTAGTTTGTTCAGGGTCTTCGATGTATTTTATTTTTCATTACCTTGTAGAAGACAAGATTTGTCCCATCAGATCTAGCAAAGCTCTGTGTGTTTGTGCATGGTATATGCAGATAATGTACATTATTATTATTCTTTTAACTCCTACTAATCTTTGCACAGCAGCCTGCCGTGCCTTACTACTTACCTAGTTCCTTCCACCCACATCACTCACGTAAAGATCAGTCATTTCAGCTGAGCGTTCTTCTTTCATATAAACACCTGCAGGAGATCCTACCCAGGCTTAGGACTTAGACTAGGAAGAATATAAAATAAAAGCGATGTAGAGACGTCTAAAAAGCACATAAAGGGTTTATTTTGGAAGCTTCCCACAGTCTGTTGCCCGGCACCTTCTATAATTATACCACCAATCAGCTGCACTGAAAATTCTGCAAGTAATTCTGCCATCACATTGCCCATCAGTCTGCGAACAATAAACTTCTGGCTGCTTTATACATTTGAATTTGGAAAATAACACAAATTCTTTGTTTTTACCATGAATGGCATGAATTTCTTTTCTATAGCCGTCTTTTATATTGCTGTCTCCCTTCTTCACTGTCAGTCACTAACTCTAGGCCTCCAGTAACTGCCGCCTGATCCTCCCAACACGAGCAACATATAATAGGCACAATATAAACACAACCAAAGTACCTCTGTGAGGCCCAAATCTTCTGCCATTATGTGCAAATTTACACAGATAACCAGGAGGAACTTTTTTTCATTTTTTTTTATTTAAAGAGATCTTCCAATTTCCCTTTATGAATGTCCGTCATTATTCCTGAGCAAATGATTGGTTTGTCACTTCCATTGCATTGCTGGATCTGGCTACAGAACCTTGATAAGGGAATAGGCTTCTCTCTAACTGACAAAAAGCTGTAGCAGTTCCGCTTCAATTAACTTGTTGCTTGATACCCATTGTCATGTACTGTATATAAACTTTATTTTCATCAGAATAAAGCAATCTTTATTAAAACATGTTCTGCGGGTTCTTTTTACTTTTTTTTGGCAGGTTGGGGAAGGAAATTCATAATTTTAATTAAGATTCCAAAAAGACCTTCGGGCATATGGCAGACAAGGTGTCCCCTCCATGTTGGAGATGCGCCTGAACCCAGATGAGGAAACTTTTGGCCAGAAAAATCTAGAATTTGAGCGATATTCTTATTCATAAAAACAAATGCACAGATAATATTGTACAAAAAGTTCAGTGTGTGTGTGTGTGTGTGGTGGCAGACGAGCTGATCAATATCAGCAGAAGACTTGGATCAATCAGGAGCCTTTGAAGGAACCCAAACATCAGCCATTGTTACTGCTGAATCTTCAGATACAGGTAGAATTCTATTGTTATATCTGATGATTCGGCTCTACACATGTGTATTGAAAATGAATGATCTTCATGGTCGGAGGAAATATTGTAATTGTTGCTCCTTTTCGCGACCCACATATTTACCCACTTTGAACCAGTACCCAACCCAGACCTGCAACTGCCTTATGCACACAACATGCCGACCTCCATCAAACCGGAAGTGACATCATCAAACGTGCCCGAGAGAGACAGAAGCGCACTGTGTGATGTAAAGCAGCTATGCCGGAAGTCAGATGGGAGGGCAAGATGATTGGAGAGAGAGCTGCACAGAGAGCTGCAGCAGGAAGAGCCCTGCATCTATACCCTACCCTCATTCCGCAGGGTATCGGCTTTTTTGCTGGGTACTTAGCAGGACTCTACCCGATGCTCCCTGCCAGCTCTCAATTAGAAGAGCAGCTGCAGAGGGGAGACTTGCATAACTTGGAGGAAGCAGGCCCCGTGTCCTGGGCTTCCTGCTTCCTTTATATTTATGCAGCTGGTCTGTAGCCACCTTTAGGCCTGCCAGGATAGTATCTGCCTTTAATACTGACAGAAAAAATAACGTATGTTACACCCTTACACTACAGACCTGTGCAGATCCTGTCAAGCCAACTTGCACTCAACACCCCACTATGTCCTCCTACTATGACTGTCAGGTATTGCTGGGAGTCGAGCCGGGGACCTTTGGGTTTCTGGCTCGATACCCTAACCATTTGGCCAGGTGAGCAGCCTGTAGGGTTACTCACTGTGTACCTGGCCTCTGCAGTCCCAGCCCAGCTGCCGCCTGATTGGCCTCTCCAGCCCCAGCTCAGCTGCTGCCTATCTTAATCAACCAATCAGGGCTGCCTCTTCCCTATTTAAGGGCAGCTCTCAGACCACTCCTTGCCAGAGCATTGCATGGTTTTCTAGTACTGCGGCATCGCCCCTAACTAGGTTTCTAGCTCTTGCCCCTTCTCCCTTGTTAGTCTGCCTTGTCTTGTCCTGCTTACCTTTCCTATCTTGTACCTTTCTAGCCTCGACCTTGTTCCAACCCTACCTTGTACTCCTCTCTTGCTATCCAGCTTCCAGCTCTCTAGCTATCCTGCTTCCAGTCCCTTCTTGCTATCCTGCTCCAGTCTCCCTCTCTTGCTATCCTGCTGCAGTCTCCCTCTCTTGCTATCCTGCTGCAGTCTCCCTCTCTTGCTATCCTGCTGCAGTCTCCCTCTCTTGCTATCCTGCTCCAGTCTCCCTCTCTTGCTATCCTGCTCCAGTCTCCCTCTCTTGCTATCCTGCTCCAGTCTCCCTCTCTTGCTATCCTGCTCCAGTCTCCCTCTCTTGCTATCCTGCTCCAGTCTCCCTCTCTTGCTATCCTGCTCCAGTCTCCCTCTCTTGCTATCCTGCTCCAGTCTCCCTCTCTTGCTATCCTGCTCCAGTCTCCCTCTCTTGCTATCCTGCTCCAGCCCTCTCTTGCTCCAGTCCTCTCTTGCTATCTTGCTCCAGTCTCCCTCTCTTGCTATCTTGCTCCAGTCTCCCTCTCTTGCTATCTTGCTCCAGTCCTGTCTTGCTATCCGCTCCTGTCTCCCTCTGCACTCTATCCCCCAGTTTGATCTACACCCGCACCGTCCTGTCCCATCCATGCCGTTCCACTCCTGCCACGTCCAGTCCTTTCCTGTTGAGTCATCGCCCTCTTCTTCCTGTCTTGTCCAGTCCTGATCATCGTCCTATCCGTCCTGTTCCAGTCTGACTCTTCGCCCTCATCTACCTGTTCCTGCTTCCCTTCAAGTTTCCCCTTGGCACATACAGCCCCTGCCTCAAGGACTCGCCCTTTCCCTTCTGACTCTACAGCGCCCCCTACCTAATCCTTGACAGAATGCTCTGGCCAAAAGAGTCTGCAAGGGCTGTTCCTGTGCCTTCTGACCGGATTCCCAAAAAGACTGAATATTCTATTTTGACCCGCAGATACTGTGATGGCTCCCCAAGTAAAATTCCTATCTTTCTAGAGGAAGTCCTGCTCCTTTCAGAGAAAAAAACACTTTCTAAGTGCTCCTCCAGTCGAGCAAGTTTCGGAAATCATTTTCTTCCTGCTAGAAGGTGAAGCTCGTTACTGGGCCGAGAACTTACTGTGCAGTAAATCCCCTATAATCTACGATACTGCTCAGTTTCTGTTGGCATTCCTAGATAAATTTGCCTCAGTTCCAGGGCCGGCTATCCCTCCGCAGTCTGCTCCAGTTCCAGGGCCGGCTATCCCTCCGCAGTCTGCTCCAGTTCCGGGGCCGGCTATCCCTCCGCAGTCTGCTCCAGTTCCGGGGCCGGCTATCCCTCCGCAGTCTGCTCCAGTTCCGGGGCCGGCTATCCCTCCGCAGTCTGCTCCAGTTCCGGGGCCGGCTATCCCTCCGCAGTCTGCTCCAGTTCCGGGGCCGGCTATCCCTCCGCAGTCTGCTCCAGTTCCAGGGCCGGCTATCCCTCCGCAGTCTGCTCCAGTTCCAGGACCGGCTATCCCTCTGCAGTCTGCTTCGGTTCCCGGGCCTGCCACCCCTCAGCAACTGCTTCCCCTGCAGCCTCGGCTGCCCACAGCTCCAGAGGGGCCTACCCAGCAGCATCGGCTGGCCACAGCTCCAGAGGGGCCTACCCAGCAGCATCGGCTGGCCACAGCTCCAGAGGGGCCTACCCAGCAGCATCGGCTGGCCACAGCTCCAGAGGGGCCTACCCAGCAGCATCGGCTGGCCACAGCTCCAGAGGGGCCTACCCAGCAGCATCGGCTGGCCACAGCTCCAGAGGGGCCTACCCAGCAGCATCGGCTGGCCACAGCTCCAGAGGGGCCTACCCAGCAGCATCGGCTGGCCACAGCTCCAGAGGGGCCTACCCAGCAGCATCGGCTGGCCACAGCTCCAGAGGGGCCTACCCAGCAGCATCGGCTGGCCACAGCTCCAGAGGGGCCTACCCAGCAGCATCGGCTGGCCACAGCTCCAGAGGGGCCTACCCAGCAGCATCGGCTGGCCACAGCTCCAGAGGGCCTACCCAGCAGCATCGGCTGGCCACAGCTCCAAAGGGGTCTACCCAGCAGCATCGGCTGGCCACAGCTCCAAAGGGGTCTACCCAGCAGCATCGGCTGCCTACAGTTCCAGTGGGGCCTTCCCTGCAACCACCATTGCCTTCAGCTCCAGAGCCGGTTCCCCAGCAGCCTCCGCTGCCCATGGCTTCAGCTAGGCTTCCCCGGCGACTGGCTCCCCACTGGCTGCCTCCTGCACTTGTGCCGGCTCAACAGCAGCTGCCTCCTGTACCCATGCCTTGTCCTGTGCCCCCAGAAGTGGGGCTTCTGCCTGATCTTGTGCCCCCAGAAGTGGGGCTTCTGCCTGATCCTGTGCCCCCAGAAGTGGGGCTTCTGCCTGATCCTGTGCCCCCAGAAGTGGGGCTTCTGCCTGATCCTGTGCCCCCAGAAGTGGGGCTTCTGCCTGATCCTGTGCCCCCAGAAGTGGGGCTTCTGCCTGATCCTGTGCCCCCAGAAGTGGGGCTTCTGCCTGATCCTGTGCTCCCAGAAGTGGGGCTTCTGCCTGATCCTGTGCTCCCAGAAGTGGGGCTTCTGCCTGATCCTGTGCTCCCAGAAGTGGGGCTTCTGCCTGATCCTGTGCTCCCAGAAGTGGGGCTTCTGCCTGATCCTGTGCTCCCAGAAGTGGGGCTTCTGCCTGATCCTGTGCTCCCAGAAGTGGGGCTTCTGCCTGATCCTGTGCCCCGAGATGGGGGGCTTCTGCAGTGTCTTAACACAGTGACTGTACCAACCCTTAAAATAACACTCAAAACCCAGGCACTCATGTGGAGGGCACCCGCGAGGGTGGAGTTGCCTATACTGTTGCCAAGTCCCAGGGCACCCGCATGGGTGGCTCTGCCAAACACCTGGGCACCCGCCAGGGTGGCTCTTCTGAGTCCCAGAGCACCCGCCAGGGTGGCTCTTCTGAGTCCCAGAGCACCCGCCAGGGTGGCTCAACCGAGTATCAGAGCACCCGCCAGGGTGGCTCTACCGAGTATCAGAGCACCCGCCAGGGTGGCTCTTCCGAGTCCCAGAGCACCCACCAGGGTGGCTCTACCAAGTATCAGAGTACCCGTGAGGGTGGCTCCTCCAGGTCCCAGAGCACCCGCCAGGGTGGCTCTACCTAGTATCAGAGCACCCGTGAGGGTGGTTCTACCAAGTATCAGAGCACCCGTGAGGGTGGCTCTTCCAGGTCCCAGAGCACCCGCCAGGGTGGCTCTTCCGAGTCCCAGAGCACCCGCCAGGGTGGCTCTTCCGAGTCCCAGAGCACCCGCCAGGGTGGCTCTTCCGAGTCCCAGGGCACCCGCCAGGGTGGCTCTTCCGAGTCCCAGGGCACCCGCCAGGGTGGCTCTTCCGAGTCCCAGGGCACCCGCCAGGGTGGCTCTTCCGAGTCCCAGGGCACCCGCCAGGGTGGCTCTGCCGAGCATCAGGGCACCCGCCAGGGTGGCTCTGCCAAGTTCCAGGGTGGCTAATACAATAGCATTACCTTCTAGTTGGGCACCCATGTGGTTAGTTCTGCCCATAGCATTGCCAGTTCCCCAGGTGCACGAAAATGTTGGTCACTGTGGTGCCTGGGAGTCGCCTTGTGAGGGGGGGGATACTGTCAGGTATTGCTGGGAGTCGAGCCGGGGACCTTTGGGTTTCTGGCTCGATACCCTAACCATTTGGCCAGGTGAGCAGCCTGTAGGGTTACTCACTGTGTGTAACCTGGCCTCTGCAGTCCCAGCCCAGCTGCCGCCTGATTGGCCTCTCCAGCCCCAGCTCAGCTGCTGCCTATCTTAATCAACCAATCAGGGCTGCCTCTTCCCTATTTAAGGGCAGCTCTCAGACCACTCCTTGCCAGAGCATTGCATGGTTTTCTAGTACTGCGGCATCGCCCCTAACTAGGTTTCTAGCTCTTGCCCCTTCTCCCTTGTTAGTCTGCCTTGTCTTGTCCTGCTTACCTTTCCTATCTTGTACCTTTCTAGCCTCGACCTTGTTCCAACCCTACCTTGTACTCCTCTCTTGCTATCCAGCTTCTCCCTCTCTTGCTATCCTGCTCCAGTCTCCCTCTCTTGCTATCCTGCTCCAGTCTCCCTCTCTTGCTATTTTGCTCCAGCCCTCTCTTGCTCCAGTCCTCTCTTGCTATCTTGCTCCAGTCTCCCTCTCTTGCTATCTTGCTCCAGTCCTCTCTTGCTATCTTGCTCCAGTCCTGTCTTGCTATCCGCTCCTGTCTCCCTCTGCACTCTATCCCCCAGTTTGATCTACGCCCGCACTGTCCTGTCCCATCCAAGCCGTTCCACTCCTGCCACGTCCAGTCCTTTCCTGTTGAGTCGTCGCCCTCTTCTTCCTGTCTTGTCCAGTCCTGATCATCGTCCTATCCGTCCTGTTCCAGTCTGACTCTTCGCCCTCATCTACCTGTTCCTGCTTCCCTTCAAGTTTCCCCTTGGCACATACAGCCCCTGCCTCAAGGACTCGCCCTTTCCCTTCTGACTCTACAGCGCCCCCTACCTAATCCTTGACAATGACCCACGACCCGACTCAACTGCAAATAGGTCACTTAGCTTCCTGTCCAGAACCCGCCAAACTGGAAGTGGCTTCACTGTGGAGACAATTCAGTTGAGTAAGGGGTAAAAACTGCCATATCCTCGGGGGGGGGGGGGATTGCTCCCACACTGTAGCAAGGTACCCAAGGAGATTATACGCAGCAGGAGTCTACTTAACACCTCTGTTGGCTAACTATCTTCATTTTGTAATGTAAATGCTGGGTGGGTTTCTAGATAAATCTACTGTAAGATACAATTTTTCATATTGTGCATATTTTCCCTTTAACTTTTAATACATTATCCCATAAAGTACGTTTTGCATTCTCTTACATTCTAAGGGGCCGGTTTATCGTGCTGTATAAAACATTGGAGAAAAGCATTGCCGGTGATGTTGCCCATAGCAACCAATCAGCAATTCGATTTCAACCATCACATTCAAGAAAAAAAAAAGCACAGATCTGATTGGTTGCTATGGGCAACTTCACCAGTGAGGTTTTAGCCAGTGTTTAACGCAGAAATAAATACTTTTTCCAATTGCTTTCCATCAGTAATTCTTTACCGTTTCACTAAAATGCAAGTTTAAGGATTAATGTTCGTGTCTCTAGTTTTTCAGTCTGGCAGCTCAGTGATCCAGGAGCATCTGATCTGTTACAATTTGCTACATTTAGTTGATAAAATTAGTTGATACATTTCTCAGCAGCATCTCTGGAATATTAGCAACTATTGTATCAATTCTAACAGCTGCCTTTAATGAAACTCAGAGATTCAGCTCAGCAGGGACAAAGATAAGAAATGTATCAATTTAGAACAGTAAGGTTAAGGACACGCTGCTATTTTGGGAGATTAGTCGCACAATGACAAATCGCTTCTTCTTCGGGCGACTTAATCTCCCCAAACTGCCTTCCTGCCAGCTAGAATGTAAATCCCGGTGGGTATCGCTTTGGCTTTCCGAAGTCGCCTGAAGTTTCCTTTGGAAAACGAAGTGCTCCCAGTGCCATCCCACCGTCGGGAAGGCAGTTCGGGGAGATTAGTCGCCCAAAGAAGAAGCAATTTGTCGATGGGCGACTAATCTCCCGAAACAGCAGCGTGTGCCCTTACCCTTAAAGATAAGGGCACTCCCAGAGCTGCTTTAGAAGGTGAAATAAAACTTTACACTTCAATATTGGAAAAACTGTCACAAAAATAGAAAGTCATTGCAAAAAGTCTTTATTTCTGGTGAAACAATCTTAAACCAGCTGAACTGAAAAAAGTGTTTGATGGTGAACAACCCCTTCAATAAAAGAAAGGCATAATGCTCCAGAGATTTTGCTGGGGTAGGACACACAGATACAATCGCCACACAGTGGACAATGGCATAATACAGTAATGGTTTGGCTACTTATAGCAGATGTGTCGCCCAATTTCGATCAAGAGTATGTGTGAAATAGTGTCGCTTCTAGAAAATCCAGCTGCAACAGTGATTGTTGGACTTTTCTGGCCAAGCTTTGGGGTCCACTTTTTGGTCAGTCCCCCTTTACAGCTATAGAGTCACATTGGTGTAACAGTCACTCTGCTCTAGTTTTACAGGCAGCAAATAAGTTAACTGACCTTCAAGAAGGACTTCTAGAGAAACTATACATTCTCCGTCAACTATCATTTTATTTATCTTCCAAGCACCCACCAACGGGGGCCAGACCAGGGTTTGGGAAGCCATAACCTGCTGTACATGTGCCCATTGCAGAAGAGCCAGGTACACTTGCCCCCCCCCCCTCAGATCTGCTGTTGAATTAAGAATTAGCAGCAGGCTGGGTGGATTGTATGCTATATAGGTACCCAAGAGTTGCCCCCCTCCCCCAAAATTGCCACTGTATCCCTTGATAGGATAGCATGCCTAGGGGTACACCCAATCTATCATCACCCAATCTATCATTTTTCTACTTGGCCTCTTTTATGTATATGGCAGTCCCCTGGCTAATAGGGGGAATTCACAAAAGTGGTGATATTGAGACAAAATAAAAGTGGAGATATGAATGTCGGGATTTCCACCAAATTCACAAATCTTTATCTCCACTTTTGTGAATTTGTCTTTTAAACAGACACTTTTCAGATTTTTGGGGCTATGTAATTAAAGGTGCTAAGTTTACCCAGGGGCAGTAAACCATAGCAACCAATCAGCAGGTAGCATTTACTGGTCACCTGTTTAAATGCAAACATCTTAGTGGATGCCAAGGGTTACTGCTCCTGGGCAAAGTTAGCGCCTTAAATTAGGTTTGTCTTTTGCACAACATTTTAATGTAATTGTTTCTGAATTAGTTTTTAACTCTTGCTAAACCTGTCAGTCAGACATCAAATTGGAATTTCTGGGTGAGGGGGGTTATTTTATATAGGAAAATGATACATCATTTTTTTCAGGCTAACCTGGGCTGTCTAAGGGGCACATTTACCTAGGGTCGAATATTGAGGGTTAATTAACCCTCGATATTCCACTGTCGAAGTAAAATCCTTCGACTTTGAATATCGAAGTCGAAGGATTTACCACTATTCCTACGATCGAACGATTCGAAGGATTTTAATCCATCGATCGAAGGATATCCCTTCGATCATAAAATTGCTAGGAAGCCAATGTGGAGCTTCCCCATGGGCTAACATTGACCTCAGTAGGTTTTAGGTGGCGAACTAGGGGGTCGAATAATTTTTTAAAGAGACAGTACTTCGACTATCGAATAGTCGAACGATTTTTAGTTAGAATCGTTCGGTTCGAAGTCAAAGGTTGTGGTCGAAGTAGCCCATTCGATGGTCGAAGTAGCCAAAAAAAAGATTTGAAATTCAAACTATTTTTCCTCTATTCCTTCACTTGAGCTAAGTAAATGGGCCTCTAAGGGTCAGGGCACACGCTCAGATTCGGGGAGATTAGTCACCCAGCCACAAATCTCCTCTTCTTTGGGGCGACTAATGTCCCGAAGTGCCTCCCGCTGGCTAGAATGTAGATCACCGGCGGGATGGCACTATTACTTTATTTAATATGTAAGGCCACATTTAAGATTTTTCATTTTTTTTATTAGAAAAAAAACTTGAAAAAGTTAATTTTTTCCTAAATCTGGCTCTAGATATATTTTGTTGTGTGTGTGACATTTTGTGCTCCATGTAGTAACCACTAAGAAGCATTAAAAGAAGAATCACAACACTTGCTGAGTTTAAAACAAGAATATGGTGCATTATTAGCTAATAAAAATGAGTTCTCCTTTGATGATCAAAATACACAGTTTTTCAATTTTTTATTACACTTTTGATCCATTTCACAGTTAATATCTATGTACAGAGTCTTTGTTTAACTTTGAGGCAGCAGATAAAATCACACATCCACAAAAAAAGAAAATGGCACACAATTTTAAAACTGTTAAGCTAGAATAAGGAGTGCCTAGTTATCTACAAAATCTACATCTGGTAAAGACACAAGCTGTGGTTTCAAAAAATAATGATAATAATTAAAAAAAACAAAAAAATGATTGCCATCAATGTGCGATTCATGAGTAGCGAGTCAAACCACATTAGAGGCCACTTCAATTAAAAAAAATAGATACTGTAGATTTCTTAGCAATGAAATAAACAGGTGATGAAAGTGGTTCCATATCTTAAGTCTTTGTGCCACTAACCAGAGACAAGAAGTGAGCAGCCATCGTCAAAGCAATTTGTCCAATCAAAATTTGACACCCGGTTCCACAGCGTCCCAGAGATAATGCATTAGAAACCAATACATTTTTTTTATTTGTTTTTTTTTTAAACATGTGCCCTCAATACATTGCGTTCTAATTACAGAGATATCTGCTTATTTACATGCGCAGATTTAGTAATGCCCAGAAATTTACAGGACATACAATAAAAATACAAAAAAAAAATAAAAAAATGAATGAAACCTGCAAAATGAATTCTTTGTTTTCCATTATGAAAAAAAAAAGATGTTTGCTGAATTAAATAACATATTTTTGTGAAGGTAACAAAATCTCATGACTTACACATCCATTAATAAAAATAAAGCTATAGGAAAATCCAGCAGCATACTAACCTTTCTTTCATATATATGGCTAAGAATGTGGAAGTGTTGGCAACATACACTCCCCTAACATAGGTGAATTTTGAAATGTGGATAACGGGATGTCTTTGGAATTTAAGAGCTAGCTATAAAAAAAAAAAAAAAAAAAAAAAAATTTGAATTTGAGATTAAAATATTATTTCGTCACAACATTTGTGGTCAAAAAGTCACAAAATTGCAATTAATCAGATGAACACATTTCCAGTTGACAACCATTATAATTGAACCAAATTTGGAGCAAGTTTTTGGGACAAATTTGGAGCAAGTTTTTGGGTCCCGTGATCTAATGGTCAGTGACAGGTTTACCCAATCAAACTATTTTGAAACCTATTAACAATTCAATTAAACCATTAAAACCAACTGATGGACTGATTTAAAAAAAAAATCTATGAAATTTCCACAATTCTCAATTCACTTTTTTTGCGTGAGTTTTGTGAAGGTTCATTTTTTTTAGCCATTTTTTTTTTACTCTCCAATAGAAATGTAGTACAGCGATAGGAAAACCAATGGACATTCAGATGTTACTAAACCACTCCCACCAACCCCCAACAGTAGGCATTTGCAGTTTTAAGGTTTTCCATGCCTGACGAGACAGCAGTATTACACAATACATAATGGGGCATATTTATCAAGGGTCGAATTTCGAATTTGAAAAAATGTGAAATTCAAATTCAAAAAGACCAACCGAAATTAAGTTGTAGTTGGTTTTTTTTTTTGGCCGAATAGGTCAGTTTTTGATCGAATAGGTCCGTATTCGTCCGAATTCGAATCGTACGAATCAAAGTAATATCGCATTCGATCGAATTCGGATCAAAGTTTTTCCCCAAAAAACCTTTGATTTTTCAATCAATAGGCTAAAACAGCAATTCGGCAGGTTTTTAGATGGCGAATGGTCAAAGTCAAATTTTTAAAGAGACAGTACATGATAAATTTCAATATTTGAATTTTTTAATTATTTCCTAAGTATTCCCGAAGTACACAAAAAATTGCTTGAAATTTGATTTTTTTTCATTCAAAAATTCCCCTCGACCATTGATAAATCTACCAGTCAGCCACTGTAAAGCGAATATTCTGTGGTTATTACTGCAGAGTTATAACCATTTGTCTGATTTTGCCAAATAGTAACCACATTCGTGTGCAACAAATTTTAAAAACAAACCTGAAATAAAACTATCCACAAAATGCACCTTCATAATCCTTGGTATATGCACGACAGAAAAGAAATAGTATAAGAAGTGTATGCTACACAGGAAAGCTTTCAGCATTCAATATCAGCAGGATTGTCAGATTATGAACAAAAATATAGACTTTTTCCACCACCAGTTCATCTGAATCTTAAGTGTTTATGTGTGATTGTATTTTGTCCATTGATTGTATCACCTTTTATTCAATTTCATGGAAAAGATATGCAATTTGTGAATTTGTCCAGAGACTAGGGGGGCTATTTATCAAAAGTCGAATTTATGTGAATTTTTTTTTACTCTAATAAATTCGAATGTACTCACAACTCGAATGGGAGGTTATTTATGAAAACATTTGAACGTCTAAAATTTGATCAAATGGGAACAATCTGAAATTTGTTTCATATTCGAATTGAATACAAACGAAACTCGAAGCTAATTTTCCTCCGAAAAAAAACTTCAATGTCAGGAAGGATATTAACATATTCTAATTGGTCAATGGACCACTGTCATTGATTTCTACATGAGCTTGGCAGGTTTTAGTTGCCGAATATTCGATTCCCATGGTCGAGGTGTGATAGATCTCTTAAAATTTGAATATGTGAATTCTGACAGCAAAAAAATTTGAATTAGGAATTACTATTCCAACCTTACTAAATAAGCCCCTAGAAGTTCGGGGCCTCTATGGCACTTGCAATGTTTTCGGTACCAAAGTCGTTTCCCCTATAGCTATGGCTTAGATGTATTATAAATGTCACTGCTTCAATTAACCAATAACTCATCTTCATCAAGGTGGATGAGTTCCCTAGTGTGACCCTAGCCTTGGAAGGGTGGATTACAATCTCTAGGCCAGTTTCTCTTCTGGTTCTATAATGCCTCAGCATCTACTGTCTTCTACCCTTCCAGTGAATAGGTGATGGATGTCAGAGATTATTCTGCTTTTTCCTGTGAGACACTGGTTCTGACCCTGGGTGCATAGCTGGAAAACCCAACACAGTGTTTCTACTTTTTGCAGGAGATAATAAAACTAAAAACATCAATTGAGTACCGGCAAATGGATCCCCCCCATAGAAATGTAAACAAGTGTCTCACTTATTAAGGGGCTTCTGTCATGATTTTATGGGATACATTTTATTTCTAAATTGCACTGGCTACATTACAAATAATTAACTCTACCATATAATATTTCATTCCTGAACCAATATTGTCCAAAAGAGAAAGGGGGCCTGTACGTTAAAGTAGAACCCGGTTGTGAAATCAGAAACAAAAAGGAATAGGAACTCCAGCAGATGACCTTTTTGTTTTTGCCTGGTCATGTGCTTTCAAAAAGAGTCAGCACTTCGCAATAGAACTGCTTTGAGATAAGCTATTGTTTGTCCTACTTAATATAACTGGAGGAGTCACAGTGGGACTTGGATTTTTACTATTGAGTGCTATTCTCATATCTACCAGGGACCTGTTATCTTGTGTCATGGAGCTAATTTTTAGTTCTCATTGTTCTGTTGATAGGCTAGATTGACTTAAGTTTATCAGAACACAATTCACATGACTGAGGGCACCTGGCAAGCTGACAACATGTCTAGCCCCATGTCCCATTTCAAAATAAAATATAAAAAAAAAAACAGTTTGCTCTTGCGAGAATTCAGGTCAGAATTCTGCTGGAGAAGCACTACTAACTGATTTTTTTTTAAATGTTTCCCCGTGACAGAATCCCTTTTAGAAGGGGCAAAATTATTGTTTTTAGTGTGTCGCCCCTATTGAATATATAAAGAACACACTTGTGAGTGGAACTCTTATCCTCTTCAGAATGGAGAGCAAAGAACCTTACTCTGTATGTGGTGTAGTGGAAAAACACATGGTCATTCCCAGGCACACCTCCAGTTTCGGCCTATTCAGAACATGCAAGCCCGGGATGATAAGGAATCTGTGGAAAGGCACACAAAGATTCAGTAAAGACAGTGATCAGGGGCACAAGTGATAAGTGTATGGTATGGGCACCAAAGAGTGAAAATGTATGCCTATTAATGCTCCACTTCTTGTGCCTCGTTCACTTTAAATGAGCCCAAATCCCACTTTAGGAAGTAAAGCACTTTTTGCAAAATGTCACTACCATTCACAATGTTACACTTTATTTTCTGCCTGAAGTAAAGGCCTAATTCTTAGACAAGAGTCAAGATGATGTACAATCATACAAAGTATCTCTACCTGCTTGTGTCAACATTTTGAACAAATTACATTTAGGGGCCTATCTATAAACATATGGAAAAAATAATCCTTGACTTCTATGCTATTTTTTCACAGCAAAAAAAAACAAAAAAAACTTTGTAACACCCTCTGATTGGTGGCCTAATTGAGAAACTTTTTGAATTGATATGCCAATAACGTACTACGACGCCTGCTACAATATTGCACTCGATTATAATGATATAAGCCACCTCAGACTAGCCAATGAGCTTTATGACATCTGAAAAATGCTTTAATAAAATGCAGGAAAACTCACATTTGGTTGAGATTCATATACTATTCTCTATTATCAAGACTATTATGTCTCATTTTAAAACGCTAAAACTTTTTCCTTTGCTGGAGCCCAATTTTTAGCAAATGTTATGTCGGATTACTTATCAGTGCTGTCAACATTTTCCAAATAGTGGATTGTCTATCTGAGATACCATATGTTAATAGGGGCCAGGTTATATTAAAGGAGTGGTTCACCTTTTAGTTAACTTTTAGTATGTTATAGAATTGCCAGTTCTAAGCAACAAACAATTAACTTTAATTCCACTATATAAATTATTTGAATCTTGTTTCCTTCACTCTGGGAATTCATAATTATAGCAAGCAGGCAGGAGCCATTTTGTGGACACTGTTATTAAGGCAACTCTTGCATCAGCTCATTATAGAAAGAAGCTGTGAAGCCCTTCAACAAGCTGGAGGCCATAATAATCTTTTGATTGTCTACATGCAGTACAACCATTCTGAATTGTTACTCCTCAAGACAAACTGTGTGCAGGGAGAATGATTTAAGACCAGGGCTAGAACTAGGGGTAGGCATAAGAGGCACATGTCTAAGGTGCAATGGGGGGGGGGGGTCATAGGCACATACCATTGTGCTTCTGGCTGCCAACTGAGGGAGCAGAGTGATTTATATTTGATGGTGACAAATGGGGCTGGGGATGGTGATACCTCGCTAGGAAGCAATAAAGTTGAGGGGGGTTAGCCTCAGGTTCTCTTGCCCATTGGCCCTGGCACTGATTTAGTTATTTTATGAGCTAGACTTTAAAATGCTGAATAAGAGGCAATGACTCACTAAGCAGTAACTGTTAGTTGATACTTAGTAAAATGCTACTTAATGTATTTATCAATGATACAGTGAGAGCTGTGACGATGTGGAATTCTCTCCCTGAATCAGTTGTACAGGCTGATACATTAGATAGCTTTAAGAAGGGGTTGGATGGCTTCTTAGCAAGTGAGGGAATACAGGGTTATGGAAGATAACTCATAGTCCAAGTTGATCCAGGGACTAGTCCAATTGCCATTGCCAGGAAGGAATTTTTCCCCCTCTGAGGCAAATTGGAGAGGCTTCAAATGGGGTTTTTTGCCTTCCTCTGGATCAACTGGCAGTTAGGCAGGTTATACATAAACTTAAAAGGTTGAACTTGATGGTGGTGTGCCTTTTCTTTTAATAAATCTGCCTTTAAACAAGATACTGTACTACAAAACAGCAAAAAACGACAGTAATTATTTTTGTACTAGCTAGGGATTACTTATATCTCAGTGTAATTCATTAGTGTCCCTTTCGGGAGAATCTTCCTATACTAAATGGCATTATCATTTTTCAGATGAAACAAAGTTCATGACAACAGGTGAAGCCCAGTGATAGTACAGTCAATTATATGCAATGACATTGTTTATAACTACTCAACTATTTGTACACTGAGAAAATTCTCACTCTGCGCAAAGGCATATTATCAGTGAGACAATAGTACACTTTAATAGATTTCAGCTAAAAATAAACCTTTTTCTGTATAAGAAATATAGGAAATAAAAATACTGCCTTTTGTCTTAAAAAAGAAGTTTGAAGACAAAGACACAAACAATATTTTTATGATAACTAGTATGTTGTTTGGGGGAATCCTTTCCCATTCTTGTGCACATATCTGTACTCTATATAATGAGACATCATTTTGCATGGAGCCATTGGGTACAAACAATGAATGTTCTACAGTTTTGACATTAAAGACATGCACAGCAACAAACCAAAATATTAAGCAACATCGAATCTTAAAGCTTTTTGTTGGAGGCCTGATTTGGAGCACTAATTCATTTTTTTGCATGATCTTCATATTACTCCCCTAAACTAGCACTCACAGAAACCACTGTATTTCGATAAAATATTCATAAGCGTAAATAATTTAATTTCCTTGTTGCATTTGCAAAGTGTTTCTGTCTTTACCTGTTTATGTTGCCAGGGTACAAATACAGGAAATCTTTGTCAGATCTAACCAGCCAAGTGGTGGGCCAACTACTGGATTAAATAGAGGATTTGTGCAAAGCCATTGGCGACAGTCTGATGTGGCCATGGATAGTGGGAATCTCTGTTCATACCAATCAGTGCCTGAAAAGGTTTCAATTAGATAGTGATTAGAGAGTAATTTTTGGTGCCATAAAACAGTCAAGAGGTAGCCAAATAAATCAAGTGAATGGCATGGCCACCCAAAATGACCTGTAGTGCAGAGGGATACTGTCAAATTATGCTTGAATTCTTATTGCCCTAAACTGAGTACAAAAAAACTCTTTAATAACCATTGCCACTTTTTCTTTTTTAAGTAAAAATCCCTTTTGGGTGCCCTAATCATTAACCTCCTACCCCAGCTCAGGATACTTTCTTCTGAGAGCATAGTCATCTTCTTGCCTGTTTCCAGGAATCACATGGTACTAAAAAGTAAATGTCCAACACAGAAAAAAAAACCAAGGTTGAGAGAAATGACTCACCAAAGGTAAAGTGTGGTCCAGGTGCATCAGCCCCAGACCCTCAGCAAAGGGAGCAGAAATCCATTTACCGTACATACAAAATTAACAAGGATCCACAGAGGTCACCAAGGAATTTCTTCGGTGACCTGTGTGGATCCTTGAATGCCTATCCCAGAATGTTTCCAGGTATCCCCTGTGGTAGACTGATGAAATCACTTTAAAAGATCTGCATTGTGCAGGCCCCGAGATCCCTAGGCTCAGGCAAGAAGACTAAAGTGTGCACATTGTAGAAAGTCCCCAAGGCTAAAACTTTTTTTTAAAGAAGAAGAACACCAGCCAGGGTAGCAAGTTGGTGTTTACAGTAACTGGAAGGTGCCTAACAGGTTTCTTCCCCTAGGGATTTTTTCCACATTTTTGTACAACCTTATTTGAGAGATGCTTTATTTTGAAAAATACTATCCCTTTAAGATTTGTATCATAAACCTGAAATACTATGTACTCATTTTAGAGGCTGACAGGCCACAACACATTCCAAAAAATACACAAAAAGACAATTTGCCAGAACCACTCAATGCATGTACTCAATTGCTCCATATACAATGAGACAGTGGCTTCAATAAATATTGACATATTTGTTACAAAAGATGGACCTTCGCATAAAGTTTAATGCAGTCCTAATTAATAAATTCTATTTCTTTATATATTTATTTGAAATTATCATCCCTATTTTTGGTTTACATTTATAGAAAATGAAAAGTAACACATACATACATGAAAAATAAACACAGAGACAATTGGCATTGGATCATTACATCTAATAGTATTATTGCCCCAAAAACAAAAACCCTCAACATTCACAAGTCATTGGTGGGGATATGAGGATCTCTAGCTATACCAGTAGCAGCAGGCATATAATTTGCAAGTATTACATCTAAACATGTTTGGCAGGGAGTTTAGAAGATCTTGATCTTACTGCCCAACCATTTTTGGCATGCAGTCCTGTAACTCAACTGGATCAGAGACTGTCTCTCTGGACACTTCATCCAGCAGAATGAATACTTCAGCTCTAAATCTGACATTTGGCTTGTGGACTAATAGGTCATATAAACATAGGGAGTCTTAAAATCCACTTGGGGAGGGGTAAAAAAATCTTTAAACATCAAGAAACTGGTTCCAAACTCCTGAACTTATAGCAGCAGCAGCATAACAAAAAATAAATAAAAAGACAAAAACAAAAATAAGTATTTCAAGGGTACAAGATGTTTAAAAGTTAGCCACAGCGTTAAATTAATATATCATGTATATATACCCTTGAAACTATCTATTGAATTTTACAATACAGGTGTTTGGAATACAGATCATTCTAACAACCAGTTGAAACAAATATGTCCACAGCAGAGATGAGAGAGACGCAAGCATCTGATCCATGTGATTAATTCTATGATGAAAACTGATGTGATCTTGTTCGAGGAGGTACTGGTGTGGCACAAATAAATCCAGCACTTGGTTAGGGAGTTCATGATCTTTCTATTTTAAATGTGTGATTCCAAACCAACTCTGTGCCAGCAGGGTTTTGCCTTTGACATATTGAAAGGTCCCAGGCAACTTTCTCTCTGTTTTGCTTCTGGCCATGTGCACTAAAAAGCTTTGTGCATGGATGTGTTCAAATAAATACTAAATCAATGTGTTTAACCATAAAATTCTCTGAGTGCACCATCATTTCTCTTGTGCGCTAGCCTCAAAATTGTGCATTTTGGTCAAAAGTTCCTACATTATGTGGCCAAGAGTCATTGCCAGACTAGGGCTCAAACTCCAGGCAGCCAAGATAGACAGACAAGAGTGAATAAACAAAAAGAAAGTAAAAGCAATAACATGGAGGACACAGACAGGAATGGACTTTGACCAGATCATGGTCAGGTTCAGAACACAATGCACCAAAAATAATAAGTATATGTGGCAGTAGCTGTAGTTACACTTGAGCTTACAATGGGTTAAATGAACAAAGACAGCATTTTCTCTAATGGCATTAAATATATATATATGTACAGTAGCTGAAACAAAAAATACTGTCTGGCTCCATCTCTTTTTAGTTATTAGTTTACAGTACTCTAAGGCGCCAAACTAGTAAGGATTTTGAAAATCTTTTGAGCATAGGCTGTTAGGCCAGACTACACCAACTAGTGACTGTTCTTACACAGAGAAATGCTGGTATAAAATAGAAAATACACCCCTAAATACTCCAGCAATTAGCTTGTGTGGATTTTGAAGAAAAGAAGGGTTTAGAAGCCATTTTTTATCTGCTGGCTTCTGTATGGAGACTTCTCCTAGCACAAAGGGCTGAAGTCCCTGTCAGATCCCCAAACTGACATTGTACCAGTGCTGGGGGTACACATCAGTTGTCAGAACATGTCTGCTTAGAGATGATGATGTTTTTTTTCCAGATCCTGATCTCGGATTGTAAAGAACAACCGAGTATGGAGTGAACCCCTGTGCCCTCCTTGTAGTGATCTTTAACTTCTGAAGGAGGAGATAAATAGGCCTTCTTTTCTCAAAAATGGGTGATATAAAGGAAAAGAAAAGGTACATGCACTGTGGGGTGCCACTCCAATGTTTCTAGTCCTTTACCTGCTACACAATGCTGGCACTGCACCAACCTTGCGTAATGTCCGAGGAGCGCCTTGCTCTCCCAGGCATCCCCTATTGGAGCTGAGAACAGGACAGAAATTAGAGAACAAGTTCTATACTGTGCACACACTCACCCAGGGTAGTGCAGGGGGGATTCTGGGACTATGGAATAAGATGGTGCATTTTTCGAAGAAGGGAAGTGACAGGCCAGGTTAATAGGTAAGCGACTAGAATCCCTTAGAAGTTCCCTGATCTGCCTAACATTGCTTTCTTTAGCACTGGGGTCACACCAAGTACAAAGTAAACATTTTGGCACATGATATTAAATTCAAACAATAGTAAATATCATAACTTAAAAATAATTAAGACATATTCAAGCCCATAATAGATTTGAACCCATCAAAATAGCAACAAAACAATAAGGGAGTTATTTATCAAAATCCAAATGTATCTTACTATTTTTAATCTGAAAGCATGAACTCTCATTAAATTTTTCCCAAAACATTCTTGTGCAGGAAAAGTCTCAATAAGATCATAAAAAAACAACTTTTTCTGATTTGACGCCTGAATACCACGACTTTTTCGGATTTGATGCCCGAATACCACAACTTTTTCAGAAGCCCAGTGCAAATCAAGATATCTTTGGGATGGACTTTAATAAATAACCCCCCAAGTGTTGCAAATCACAAATATAAGGCAGTCATTGGCAGTGTTGCTATAAATTAAATTACAGATATATTTACTGGGACAAACTATGCTAACAAATCTGTATTCTCTTACTGTTGCACTTCAAAAATATTACTGCTAGTTATATAGGCTGTACATGGAGGCAGAGTAAATTTAATAGCTACAGGGAAAATTTCAGTTATTGTCTTTTGTGAGCATCAATGTCTATTTTAATTCTAGATTTCTTAAACTCCTATTAGAATCACTTTCTACTAATTGTCACTACCTACTATGTAACTTGAAGTGTAAAAAAAAATATTGTGCTTGATTTCAGTGCTTGGTGTACCGCTCTAAACATCAGATTGGAAAGTGAGAATGTCTGCATACACTTCATCTACACGGTTGCCATTATCATTTCAACAAATTGCAATTCTTCCACTTCTTGCAAGATCTAGAAAGCAGAATGATATTGGTGCATATAAATAAACGGCTGCAAGTTGCAGTTTATTTCAAATGGTGTCTCTGTTCCTTTTATGTAGGGAAGATGACCAGAAGCAAACTCGGTTAGGACAGATTTCTCCTTCTGTAGGTTATGCTTTTGGACTTGGCAGGCATTGAAAGCCATGTTACAACAAGCCAAATAAATAGTGTTGGGTAATATCATTAACAATTTTCCATGGCTGCTGGGGCATTGTCTTGCTGGAGTGGTGTCGATTGTCATAACAAAGGGGAATTTGCAGATTAGGGTCTGCCTCTTTAAATATGTACAAGATAAAAAAAAAACAATAACTATTTAGAAAGTAAGCTTTTAGGACTTCATTACGTTTGACTGCCCCCGATCTGAGGTAATGATTCCGGATGAAGGCAGAGCAGCGGATGAAGAGCAACAGGGCAGCTGATTCTCAGCCTGTGTTTCTCTGCAGGCTAAGATTTGTGTAGTGTGGCCCTAGACTAAAGGATTCCTTTGTGATTATTTCTATAAATGTTGCCATCCCAAGGTTTCACATTGTTTTGTTTTTTATCTAAGAGCAAGACTACTTTTTTACTTTTGATCTACTGTGTAACACTATATATATCATTTTTCTATTTTCCTAGAAAGCTCTGCTAGACTAAAATAAAGTTAGAACCATCTCTTTATGGGATTTCTGTAACAAAATATTCTCAGATGTCAAGTGTCCTTTCTGTGCTCGGTTGTGCCCCTCCATATTGGCTGCACCAAAAATTGGGGATTTTTGTTTTATTAATGGTTACTATATTGCACAGTCACCAATATGAAATGAAACATGTGGCCCATTTGAGCTGTTAGGAGCCACCTGGGAGGACCCTGAAATCTTGAATTGCTGAACATATACTTAACGAGGTGCTATAACTGCTATAAATTAACATTTCCATTTTCTTTGTATTCTGTTTCATGAGAACCTTACTGACAAAATAATATTTTAAAGTCAAAATAAAAAGTGCTGCATTAAATTAAATATTTTATTCATTTTACAGGTGCTGTTTTCTCTTATCCTGTACATGCATTTTGTATATTACTTGTGTGGCTAAATTAATATTAAACTGTAATATTTGTATAACAGAGAGTAAACTGTCGAAATGTAAATTTGCATATTTGTGCCAATAAAACACAAAATATAAAAAAAAAAAAAATATGCCTGATATGCGTTTTGGAAGGTTTTGCCCCATGTTTTTTTTTCCGTATCTATTGTATCACAGCTTGCACTGCATATGTGTTCCAATTTAACTCTAATAAAAAAATGTCTGTGTACAATATGAAAAGATGAATCCAGTATAATATAGTCTGAGGAGTCCCCAGTAGGGATTTATGATAAATAAATGTATGTTGTGTGATGCAAAAACATCAGAAGTATTCAAATGTAAACTTTATTTAACTTAATATCTGCTTTTTTCAGTGTATTGTGTCCTCTGTGTATAATATGTCATCAGAATAAATATTGAATTATTTTAGACATGGAAAAGCACAGTACAGGTATACAATATATCACCCAGAATGCTTGGGACCTGGAGCTTTCCAGATAAGGGATCTTTCTGCAATTTGGATCATAATTAAAATCATCATCTTCTAAAAATCATTTAAACATTAGATTGAACCAATAAGATGATTTTGTCACCAATATGGATTCATGCAGCTTCGTTATCATTAAGTACCAGGTACTATTTTATTATTACAGAGAATAAGGAAACCATTTTTAAAAATTAGAATTATTTGCTTATAATGAACTCTTAAGGGAGATGGCCATTCCGTAATTCAAGCTTTATGGATAGTGGGTTTCTGGATAAGGGATCTGATAAATATTGCCTTTAATTACTAGCTATAGATAACTAATTGTAACAGTTGTGTCTCACTTCCATAAATGCTGTTCAGTGGAATATTTAATGATCACAGTGGTCTTCCATACTTGCAAATGTGGATTAAAAAATTGTTATTTCTTTTCTATGGGGACATGTACATCCCTTTAACTGGAAACATTCATATTAGATCCAGTGGCATAACTATAGAGACTTATGGCAAAAAAGTGGTGTAAAATAAACAGTGTGTATCAGCATCTCTAATATTATCCATTTAAAGGAACTAGACAAGGCAAAACTCAGCGCTTGTAAGTGCATATATTCTTACCTTAATAAAATGTATTGTTGGTTTTGCGCTGAGTGCAGCCCTCTCTCTTCGGTTTTATTAAAAGGAACTATTCATGGAGTGTATTTTTACACCCTGTGGACACTAACGTGTGTAACCCATTGGGAAAAATTCAGCTGTGTAAAATGAAGCGTGCAAGGCGTGATAGAGATAGCATATGCCCTTTTTTCACGCGGCATTTATCAAGTGCCTTTATATGCTGAAATATTATGCTGGTAGCTGCCTAAAATCAATAGAGAGCTTTATTGTATACATTGATGTCCTGCATTCAGACAGTGTTATATGCCTATATGTTGTGTATTTATAACCCAGGTTTTGATGCGGTTTTATAAATAAGGCCCTAATTGCAGGATTCATCATTTGCTTTGCGTATGACACAAAGAAATATGGCTTTAGAAGAGGTTTTAATGTGGAAACATCTGAAAATGGCCAAATGTACAAATTGCTAGAGAGTAATGTAAGTTTAGCCCTGCGTGTATTTTCAGAAATCTGCTTATCGTTCCGAACCATTCATTGCCACATTTCCATCAAAATGGGTCATTAAAGCTAGTGGAGTATATGTACGAAGGCTATAGAAATCCCCTCTGCTACTAACCTACAGGATGCTGGGAAGCTGTAAGTATCGAATCCACGTGCTGGCAAGGGCACTGATTTCCATGATGTACAAAGATCAGAGCACTACTCTTCCATTCGGAGAAAAATGATAACATCTAGGGGCAGATTTATCAAGGGTCGAATTTCGAAGTGAAAAAAACTTTGAAATTCGACCATCGAATAGGCTAGTTCGACATTCGAAGTCGAAGGATTTTTAAGATCGTACTTCGAATTGAACGGTTTAACAGTTTAATCGTACGATCGTACAAAAAAATCCTTCAACTTCTCAAAACTTAGCCAAATACTGCTATAGGTTCTAGAAGGTCCCCATAGGCTAACATAGCAATTCGGCAGGTTTAAGGTGGCGAAGTGTCGAAGTCAACGTTTTTTAAAGAGACAGTAGAGATTATCCAATGGTCGAATAGTCGAAGCATTTTCACTTCAAATCGAAGTCGAATTTGGCCTATTCGATGGTCGAAATACCCCAAAATTACTTTGAAATTCGAATTCATTTCGACCCTTAGTAAATGTGCCCCCTACAGTGTGAGCCTGAACATTTGCTCAAAGGGCCACGGAACTCTCATACGGTTTCATTCTAAAGGTTAAAGGAATAGAAAAATATATCTTTAGAACGGCATGCGTCAAAATAACACTGTAATAGTACATGCAACTGCAAATGTAAAATGTTGCAGTAATAACAAATTTCACCTTAGTCCTTATCAATAATAATAACAATAATAATAGTAGGCACTTAAAAAGAAATGAACCATTACCAAACTTAATGGGAACACCAGCAAATGGAACGTGACAATAACATTTGACAGGGAGATGGGAAGAAAGGCTAACCTGCTTTATGGCTTTTGATAAAGGTTAAGCAAATAGAAAGAAAGGCAAATGCTTTAGGGCAGAGACACACGGTCAGATTCGGGGAGATTAGTTGCCTGGGCAACAAATCTCCTCTTCTTTGGGGAGACTAATCTCCCCGAACTGCCTCCCTCTGCCTTCCCGCCGGCGGGATGGCACTCGGAGCTCTTCGTTTTCCGAAGTTGCCTGAAGTTTCCTCGTGAGACTTTGGAAACGAAGAGCTCCGAGTGTCATTCCGCCGGCGATTTTCATTCTAGCCAAGGCAGTGGAAGGTAGTTCGGGGAGATAAGTCACCCCAAAGAAGGGGAGATTTGTGGCCGCGATTAATCTCCCCGAATTTGACCGTGTGTCTCTGCCCTTAAAAAGGAATGTGCCATCCACCTAAAATAAGGAAAATACTTCTTATCAGATCTAATCAAAAAGTGATTCAAAGCCCTCTTCCCCCAAACCAAATTTTAACAGTATTTAACTTGGTTCAAGCAAAAAAGACTGTGAGCAACGTGCCTTAAGGATAAACTGGAATATAACACATCTTAACATATATACTGCCTAGAATTTAGTACAGGCATGGGACCTGATATCCAGAATACTCAAGACCTGGGGTTTTCCAGATCTTTCTGCAATTTGGATCTTCATTAAGACTACTAGAAAATCATGTAAACATTAAATAAACCTAATAGGCTGGTTCTGCTTCCAATAAGGATGAATATCTTAGTTTGGATCAAGCCCAAGGTACTGTTTTATTATTACAATAATTATTTGGATCAATTGGAGTTCAAATGGAGTTTATGGGAGACAGCCTTTCCGTAATTCGGCGCTTTCTAGATAATGGCTTCCGTATAACGGATACAGGAAGAATTCACTGGCACACAAGGGTTCTTTCAAGCAGGTACAAGCCCTTGCTATATTTTATTTGCAGAGGTGCACCTCTGCAAATAAAATATAGCAAGGGCTTGTACCTGCTTGAAAGAACCCTTGTGTGCCAGTGAATTCTTCCTGTATTCGTATTGTTGAGGTTGCCGAGGCCTCCATCACAGTGCACCGGGTCATCTTATCGTGGAGAGCCAGGGTGTGCAAGCGTGGTAATCTTGTACTTCCGTATAACGGATCCCATGCCTGTATAGATGTACAAAATACATCTTAAATAAAGTGACCAAATTGCGGGTTGTGAGCAGAAAAAAAGGATTTTAAACAGAATATCAAACATGCAGAATTATCATGTCTGCAAAGTTTACTACTTGTGTCCATAAGGGTGCAATTTTAGTATTACAGTGGGTACTCACATGATAAAAAGGATTCACCAGTGAATTATGGTATTTTGATTTAGTCATTTTCCTCACCGCACATGAGTAAATCCTAAATACCTTTGTTAGTGGGTGGACTTTTGAGATGCCTGGAACATGTGCTCAAACACATTCTCTACTACTAGTGGTACTAGTCTTCTATTTCCTTTCCTTTAACCAGGTATAATAAGGTGAAAGGCAGATTATTATGAGCACAGAATATTCCTTTTCTGCTGAACTTTCATTTCCTACAAATGAATGGGATGCACTTCTTTGCTTATCTTGGAAGAGGTAGAGTCCAACATCAATGGAACAATACCAAGTATACAGACCATTAAATGGTGCCGCTCTACTGAGCTTTATAAATGCCTTATTTGAACATTAACAACATGGCAGCTTTCATTCAGGGTTTATAAAGGCAAATCAAGATATATGGACAATGCTCTGTGCACAAAATGTGCTTAACCCTTTAACTATCCTGAGGTAAAACAAATGGATAAGTACTACTTTAAAAAAAAAAAAGGTCATTTCCCCCCTTTAATAGTTTGTGTTCATGGAATGACATGAATTGTAATCTCTTCTCATTCTATATACACAGCTCGGTAAACTGATACAGAGCCATTTGACTTATAAAGCAAAATAGTAATTATTTTTATGCATGACAAAAATAAAGTCGGCCACTTACAAATCTCATACAGAAAAATATGATTTGCTATTTACCAGATTGCTAGCAACAGTTACAATACCCTCGGGACACGTAACCCTATACCTTCTGCTCAAATGCTCTATATGTTTCGACTACAGTATTTATTGAAAAACCCATTTGCTGGAAAAAAAAATCATGAAGGTGGTGAGTGGATTTATATGAAATATATGTTTTAGATGCAGTGGCCATTATTTCCAAAGCCATAGCTGCAAAAGAAATGCAGTAAACCCAGCAAGCGCGTCTGTGGATCAGGGCGCAAGGTTGCCGAATACTAGCTGGAGGCTTTACAATTGAAGTGTTGAACTGAACAAAGCATGAATAAAGCGTACATGAAATCTCAAAGGACTTTCTTCACTTTTGTTAAGTGATGACGAGATTCCCTTTGCTGATTCCGGCATTTTTGCGGTTGGTGTTGATTCTGTCTTGCTTCTTAGGCTTGACAACTGAAAATGATTGAAGCTTTCCTAGCAGATGTAACATAGGTGAAATACTAGAGGTCCAATCACAATGTTTGAATCCAAGGATCCAGAAAAACAGGAATGTTATCCTTCAAAATTTTCATGTGTTGCCTGCTCTCTACTCATTGCCACACCAAATCACAACTCAGTACCGAGTTTGTGTGTTTTAATTCAATGCGCCTCAGTTAAAGCCACAAACTGAGGTAAGACAGTATACGATTTGTGCTAGGAAATTGTAACCAAATATGAACGTTCACCCCTGGTTCCCAACTGTCCTGCAGAAATAATTGAAGAGAAAATTGATGCACTCTTGGTTTAAACTCTCCTTCTTGATGCACTTAAAACAATGTGTTTTGGATCTTTGTCATCAGAACTGATACCACTTCTTATCTTTATACTTTAACATCATCTAAAAAAAAGAACAAAAACATTGTTGGTGTGAAAAGCAGGGATGCACCGAATCCAGTATTCGGTTTGGGTATGTTACTTCCCTGTCTTCAGCTGCTAATAATAATGTGGCGATGATAAAGCCAACACTGATCTACATATACTATTTATATATATTATAGACATTACTCTGGGTTTAAGTGTTTTGACAAAAAATAAAGGCGTCCGTGAACAGAAACAAAAGTGTCAGAAACACCCAGACGGTTAGTGCAGAGGTGTCTGCAATCCATTTCATATGTTGGACAGCTGATGAATGGAAATTATACAACATTGCTATGTGCTGATAGAAGCTATAAGGGCAACATTACGGCTCATTGGTTTTAAGAAGAAAACCACAAACTAAGCCATAAACACAGTGATAGAAGAGCAACAATGAGCAAGCTGTACCTCATGAGCATGTTTTGAAAAGGAGTCTGCACTGGTAAGCATAGCGGTTGTTCTTTCCTCCAGCTCCCCTATTTTCTGCCCTCTTTCATCCAAGGCCCACCGGGCACGAGCTAGTTCTCCAACAACTCCTGATGCAGCTCCTTTGACTCCCTCAATTCCACCAGGCCCAGGGATGTGCTGGGCTAGGCTTCTTGGTGGTTTCCCAGATGCACTCTCTCCAACTAACAGATAAAAGAAGATAACATGAACTATTTTCAAATTTTTGTCACATACTGTACAACATACAGCTCATTTCATTCCCACACACTGACCCACACTTACGTTTGTACTGAAAATGTTAGATTTTCAACTAACTGTTAATTTTATTTCCCTTATTCATAGCTTCTGGCAAAAAAGTCCAATACTCACAAAGATCCTCTCTGTCAAGTGACTGTGCCCCTCCACCAAATAAGCCTTTGAAGAACCCTCTGTTAGGAGCTTCTGGCGTTTCAACTGGGGTGAAAAGCTCTCCTAACATTTCCTACATTACGATAGAAAGGAAACAGTTAGTTGTACAATTACTGGTAATTTCCACTGTTCATTACTGCTGGAAAGGTGTTTAAATACTTTAAATCAGGGGTCCACAACCTTTTTTTTTTTTTTTACCCATGAGCCACACTCAAATGTAATAAGAGTTGGAGAGCAACATACGCATGAAAGTTCCAAGGTGTGACAAATATGTGCTGGGATTGGCTACTGGCAGTGCATCTGGTTTTTATACAACCAAAACTTGCCTCCAAGCCAAGGATACAAAAATACCTGCTTTGAGGCCACTGGGGGCAACATCCAATGGGTTGTTGAGCAACATGCTGCTCATGACTCACTGGTTGGGCTTATTAAATAATATTAAATAATAGTATGATGTGAATAAACAAGAATAAGATTGTAGCGACTATGAAAGATGTATTGGACACACACAAAACATATTTCAATAGCTATAGCTACCACAGATGCTCCCCCTCAGGAACAGGGAGCTGTTCTAGCCTCATGAAACACTACTTCTACTTGTGTCCAATAAATGCTTTACACATAATACACTTAAGCAGCATATAGCCAATTCTGGGTTGTGGAAGTGCCCATCTATCATAGGGACCTCTCAGTTGCTTACTCACAGAAAGATCATATCACCCAAATAGGATTGTACAGTAAAGCCCTGCAAGAGATAACTACTCAATAATTATTTGTATTTACAGTGTCTGTGCGGAGAGCTGTATGCTTTTTATACATCCAAACATAAGCAACATCACATTTCTCCCAAATCAATGAGGTTATTACTGTTATTGGATCAACCAATAACTGTCCAAAAAAACATGTTTCCACTTTCCACATCTTTTAGAGTGGTATTCTTCAGCATTGTCGGGGCTATGAAATATGCAGTCCTTTTGTGGCCATTACAATACTTGCTATGCAGTGTGGCTCAAATGCCATTCATACTTCTGGCCAGAGCTGCAAGTTAGGGCAACTTCCAGCTCTTGTGTATGATAATTATAGTTTCACGTCAACTTGTGGCCCTTCCCATTGATAAATCTGCTTCATACAGGGAAATGTCAATCAAACCACTCAACATGTGCCACAACCGTTAAATATAAAAGCCATGCCATAAAGTAGTAAACAATAAATCTTCTTTATTTCTGCTGCTTGCAACATTATTTGAGAAATAAAACCATGAGTGGGATGATTCACCAAACGTGCTGAAACTCATTATTTACATTATTAATACTTAAATATTGTTATAGTTAACAATTCCACTATCACCCCCTCTCCCCAGGCCCGGTGCCTTGGGGTTATCCTAGATTCTGCCCTGTCATTCACTCCTCATATCCAGTCACTTATTAAATCATGTCACTTCCACCTAAGGAACATATCCAAAATACGATCATTTATCACCCAAGACGCTGCCAAAATTCTTATTCACTCTCTCATCATATCGCGTCTAGACTACTGTAACTCTCTTTTAATTGGCCTCCCCCTCCAGAGACTGTCACCTCTCCAGTCCATAATGAACACTGCTGCGAGGCTCATACACCTCAGCAACCGCTCCTCCTCTGCCTCGCCATTCTGTCAATCCCTGCACTGGCTTCCGTTACCTTTCAGAATCAAATTCAAATTAATGACACTGCCTTTCAAAGCACTTCACAAGTCTGCTCCACCCTACATCTCTGAACTCATCTCTATATACTCACCCACTCGCTTACTTCGCTCCTCTACTGACCTGCTACTCAACTCTTCTCTCATTACCTCCTCACATGCTCGCATTCAAGACTTTGGAAGGGCTGCACCCCTCCTCTGGAACGCTCTCCCACGATCTGTCCGACTTTCTCCCAACCTTTCTGCTTTCAAAAAATCTCTGAAAACGCACTTCTTTCGAGAAGCCTACCCTCACTCTGCTTAACTACCAAACGCAACACCACATACAACACCACATTTCTCACCCACTTACTTCGATCTTGCCCACTCCCACACCTTGTGTATTACTCCCTTCCCTTTAGACTGTATGCCTATGCATAGGGCCTTCCTCACCTCTTTGTACCTGTATTGATTGTGATGTTTGTTACTCCATATATTCTATGTATGTAATTCATGTGATGTAGTTGTATAATCACAGTTACTTTACACTGCTACGCAATATGTTGGCGCTATATAAATACATGTTAATAATAATAATAATATATACGAGACTTTGATAATAAAGACCCACTGTGTATATTATACCTGTAAGTTCTCGCAGGTGTCTTGACTATAGGTAATTCTCTGGATTTCTGTGGGTGAGACGAGATACAATGCCTGTCCATTGTTTGTGAAGCAGAATGTTCGGGCTATCCGCATGTTGGTCAGTGGCAAGTAATTTACATCCAACAGCGGCCTTAAACTTGGCAAACTTATGAAAAAAGAAAATCGGCAGTGAGATAACTATAAAAACTTTTTGCGATATCTATATTTGCAATCTATATAAAAACATTTACCTTACAATAACACACATATGTTAGACAGAATCCCAGGTTCATTCATAACACCAGATCTATCAGCGTCCTGGAAAGCAGTGCCAACAAAATATATGGGACACCTAACACCTGTTATTGTTGACTACAGGAATGACCTCAAGCATAGCATAAATGTGTGATAGTTGCATGAAACCATCATTAGGCTTGCCATACATGAGTTCATCACACCTGTCCAAGGATTAATATTTTGTCAATAGGAAACGGACAGACCTCAAGGGGTCTTTTACATAGTGCAGGACAAGGTGCAAAGGGCAAGTTAGGAACAGTGACCCCTTAGTGCTCTTTGAGTGAGCACTATAGAGTGTGCTTTAGGGGGTGGTGGTCAGTACAAATTCAAATGAGTTATGTCCAATTCCTTTATGGTTGCTCTGTATTGCAACTGCTAAATGAGATCCAGAACATAGTAGAAGGGTATGACATGGACCTAAAGTTCAATGGTTAATCAAATGCAGGAATTAAAACTTACAAAAAGACTGTGGTTTTAGAGGCAACATACAAATCATTGCTTGGTTAAGTCTATCAAAAACCCTAAACGTCTGGAAGTCCAAAGTACTTGGATTTCCAGACATATGGCAGCCTTAAATAATTCTTCAGCTACAAATGGAGTACTTTAGCACTGCAACTATAATATTCATAACTCACATTTCCCCACTTTGCTTCATCTTTAATACAGACTAGTTATTTTCTGAATTCTACTGGTAAACTGTGATAAACAGATGTCATGAAATTATGACAGTTATAGGCATATTCGGGTGAATTGGGTTACAGCGGTGGTGCAATTTAGTATCTATACAAGTATAGGACCTGTAATCCAGAATGCTCGGGACCTGGGGTCTTTCTGTAATTTAGATCTTCATACCTTAAGTCTATTAAAACATAATTTCAACATAAATAAACCCAATAGGATTCTTTTGCCTCAAAATTAATGAATTATATCTTAGTTAGGAACCAGTACAAGTTACAGTTTTATTATTACAGAGAAAAAGGAAATCATTTTTAAAAACTTTAATTATTTGATTATAATGGAGTCTATGGGAGATGGCGTTCAGAACTTTATACCTGTATTAGTAAATGTGAAACACTGACACATTCAAGAGCCATCTGAAATTCTATGCACTGCTTCTGAGGTGGAAGCAATGTAGCCAAGAATCACTTATTATACTCATTTTATTCTACAAAGCTGGTCATCCAAGGGCAGGTTAATGCACAGTTACATATGCTGTGAATCATTGGTGTGCAAAGCCTCATTCACCACATGCTACAAGCACTGGGAACCTTTTATATACAGTCTGCAGGAAGGCCCAGTGCACATAGTGGATTGTGTGATAAATGTATTAAAAGTGTACCCATGTCAGTTATATGTTTATGAACTACAGTGGTGTGAAAAACTATTTGCCCCCTTCCTGATTTCTTATTCTTTTGCATGTTTGTCACACTTAAATGTTTCTGCTCATCAAAAACCGTTAACTATTAGTCAAAGATAACATAATTGAACACAAAATGCAGTTTTTAAATGAAGGTTTACGTTATTAAGGGAGAAAAAAAACTCCAAATCTACATGGGCCTGTGTGAAAAAGTGATTGCCCCCCTTGTTAAAAAATAACTTAACTGTGGTTTATCACACCTGAGTTCAATTTCAAAGGTTATAAAGCCATTTCTAAAGCTTTGGGAACCACAGTGAGAGCCATTATCCACAAATGGCAAAAACATGGAACAGTGGTGAACCTTCCCAGGAGTGGCTGGCCGACCAAAATTACCCCAAGAGCGCAGAGACAACTCATCCGAGAGGCCACAAAAGACCCCAGGACAACATCTTAAGAACTGCAGGCCTCACTTGCCTCAATTAAGGTCAGTGTTCACGACTCCACCATAAGAAAGAGACTGGGCAAAAACGGCCTGCATGGCAGATTTCCAAGGCGCAAACCACTTTTAAGCAAAAAGAACATTAAGGCTCGTCTCAATTTTGCTAAAAAACATCTCAATGATTGCCAAGACTTTTGGGAAAATACCTTGTGGACCGACGAGACAAAAGTTGAACTTTTTGGAAGGTGCGTGTCCCGTTACATCTGGCGTAAAAGTAACACAGCATTTCAGAAAAAGAACATCATACCAACAGTAAAATATGGTGGTGGTAGTGTGATGGTCTGGGGTTGTTTTGCTGCTTCAGGACCTGGAAGACTTGCTGTGATAGATGGAACCATGAATTCTACTGTCTACCAAAAAATCCTGAAGGAGAATGTCCGGCCATCTGTTCGTCAACTCAAGCTGAAGCGATCTTGGGTGCTGCAGCAGGACAATGACCCAAAACACACCAGCAAATCCACCTCTGAATGGCTGAAGAAAAACAAAATGAAGACTTTGGAGTGGCCTTGTCAAAGTCCTGACCTGAATCCTATTGAGATGTTGTGGCATGACCTTAAAAAGGCGGTTCATGCTAGAAAACCCTCAAATAAAGCTGAATTACAACAATTCTGCAAAGATGAGTGGGCCAAAATTCCTCCAGAGCGCTGTAAAAGACTCGTTGCAAGTTATCGCAAACGCTTGATTGCAGTTATTGCTGCTAAGGGTGGCCCAACCAGTTATTAGGTTCAGGGGGCAATTACTTTTTCACACAGGTTTGGATTTCTTTTCTCCCTAAATAATAAAAACCCTCATTTAAAAACTGCATTTTGTATTTACTTGTGTTATCTTTGACTAATAGTTAAATGTGTTTGATGATCAGAAACATTTTGTGTGACAAACATGCAAAAGAATAAGAAATCAGGAAGGGGGCAAATAGTTTTTCACACCACTGTAGGGTCTATATTTATCAAAATATATAAAGGGGTATATTTATCAAAGGGTGAAGTTAGAGATCGCCACAGTCCTCTAGAGGGAAATTCCGCCACTCTCCATTAATTTCTATGGGATTTTTTTTTAAAAAAAAACTTTTTTTAAAAAACTATTTAGCAATGGGTGAAAGTGAAAGTTCATCCTTTGATAAATACGCCTTTCAAAATCCCACAGAAATTAATGGAGTGGCGGACTTTCACTCTAGAGGACTGTGGTGATCTCTAACTTCACTCTTTGATAAATATATCCCATTTACTTAAATGGGTGGAAAAAGTTTTGCGCATCAAAAAAAAATTGACGCCCATAGACTTCAATGAATTTTGTTTTGCGAATTTTCGGCGAAGCGATACAGGTCATATTTGCCCATCACTACTGCTAATTATTAGCGACATGTCCCATACAGGGGTGCTGCGCCAATGAGGCGGGTCGAGAAACTCGGCTCAGGCGGCAGCACCCCACTAGGTACCAGGGGCAGCAAAAATGCGGCTCCTGGTACTTTAAGAGCCGAATTTCCGGTTTTCAAACCGGAAAATTCGTCTCTTCTAGCGCAGAAAAGCGCAATTATGTTCTCTGCAATAGCGTTCTGGTCCTCTCCGCCACCCTCGTGGACCCCCTCTGGTGCGAAAAAAGGTGAGTGCACAGGGAGGGGGGCGGCAGTAACAGCAAGCTGCCTCAAGCGGTAGAGGGGCCAGGATCGCCCCTGGTCCCATCTCATAAAAGATTATATTTTTGGTCACACCTCTTACATTCCTAATGGCTCCTTTACCAAGCAACTGCAATCTGAACGGGTCAAAAATTGATACAAGCCACTATGTTGTTTAACCACAATACAGCATTTGATACGCTAAATAACAGTATATGCAAGCAAAAAGAGCCTGGCACAAATTTTGTAAAATTTACCAATGCAAATAAGTATCTGTGGTGGTAAATTATAAACACGTTGTATTTTGCTGTCATTGATGAGGTTGATGAAATCATCTTTGGCACACAAATGTACAGTATGTGGCACTAAAAATGTTGTTAGTCTGAGCAGTGACGGGCTGGCCCACCGGGATACCAGGAAAACTCCCGGTGGGCCCAGGTGTCAGTGCTGCTAAACTTTTGGTCTATTTCATGGCCATTCACTATTTCTATGAGAATAATTGATTATAGTATGTGAAGAAAACAGAGGTTGATTGAGGAGATAAAGAATATTATTACTGAGAGTGGGCCCCTGGTCTAAGTTTTTATGGTGGGTCCTTGTTCTAAGGTTTTTGGGTGGGCCCTTGGTGTCCCAGTCCGACACTTAGGGGCCGATTCACTAACTTCGAGTGAAGGATTCGAAGTAAAAAAAAACGTTGAATTTCGAGGTGTTTTTTGGGCTACTTCGACCATCGAATGGGCTACTTCGACCTTCGACTACGACTTCGAATCGAAGGATTCGAACTAAAAATCACTCGACTATTCGATAATCTAAGTACTGTCTCTTTAAAAAAAACTTCGACCCCCTAGTTCGCCATCTAAAACCTACCGAACTCAATGTTAGCCTATGGGGAAGGTCCCCATAGGCTTTCCTAAGTTTTTTTGATCGAAGGATATTCCTTCGATCGTTGGATTAAAATCCTTCGAATCAAACGATTCGAAGGATTTAATCGTTCGATCGAAGGATTTAATTGTTCGATCGAAGGAATAATCCTGCGATCGTTCAATCGTACTATCTGCGCTAAATCCTTCGACTTCGATATTCGAAGTCGAAGGATTTTAATTCCCAGTCGAATATCGAGGGTTAATTAACCCTCGATATTCGACCCTTGGTGAATCGGCCCCTAAGTCTGAGATTCATTAGATGCAACACACAAAGGAGGCTCTGGAAGCATTTCCTTTCCAAGTTTTAATCCCAGGACTTCCTTTAAGCTATGGGCTCCAGCTGTTCTTAGCCTGTGTATTTGTGCAAGCTGAGAAACACAGATCTGCTCCCTGGCCATGTGGATCTGCTCCCTGCCAACACTCCATTGATCTGAATCTGATTATCCTGCGTGTGCACATACACAGCGGAGCTGAAGCTGAGGTCAGACCAAATACACAAAAGAAGGCATCTCCGGGCTAACCTCAGCTTCAGCTCCGCTGTATGTGTGCGTACACAGACTGATCAGATTCAAATTAATGGAGCAGGGGCAGGGAGCAGATTTGCTTCTCTCAGCCTTCAACCTGTGTGTCCATATCTTTGATCTCCTGTACCTTGAACCTTATTCATAAAATGAATCATTTTCATGTCACATATTTTGGCACATTGCTCAATTATTGAGGACCGTGTACAGATGCTACTACCTTGTAAATAGAATTTGGGAGATGAGCTCTCCAATCTATCATTGTGAAAACAAATTACACCAAAAGCAGTCTAAACACAAAGTTATTCAAGTATAAAGATGGTGTACCCTGTGTTAAAAGGGTTTATACCTAATTCAGTCACATAGTCTTGGATATACAGTAAAAAAAAACTGTTAGGCAGCACAGGGAATCAAATGTATTTAACCTTCTCTCTGTGGGAGAATATTTCTCTCTTCTTGACCATATCTCATTCAATACTGTAAGTATTAGAAAACGAGCCTTACCTAAACGTCATAATATGTCCATTGGCACAGAAACATGCAAGGCAGGTGCTATTAGTCATTGACACTATATCTCCTCGTAGAACAAAAGAAGTCTCTGTTATGTTGTGTTTATAAATGCAGTTTTGGGAGGGCAAAGAGATCACCTTTGCTTGCTTTTCAGAACATATCACTGCATATTGGTTTTCACTGATTTCCTGAGAGGAGGAGGGTGAGACAGACACTGGCCTTCGTTTTTTCAATCGATCCTTATCATCCTTATCTTCAGGTACGTTGGGTTCCTTCCAGGATTCAGATGCTGCTGGAATTAAAGCTGCGAGTGTGTCATGAAATGCCATTCGTAAGATTGCACCCTTTAACCTCAGTACGGTTCCTTGAAAGAAATAATAAAATGAGAACTTCATGAAATACCATGTAATATGTGAAGGCCACATATAAAAGTATCAATAGAGTGCTTCTGGACTAGGAAAAAAAACTAGGAAGTAAAACACAGTCTCTTTATAAATTACATTAAAATAAATGCTTGCATTCAGAATGAATCACATGCAAATGACTAGAGGACTGTTCTCAGCAGGGATACGTTTGATGCAATTGCCTTCATTTAAAATATATTGTTATATAAATATATTGATATAAAATCAATATATTGATTGATGGTTTTTTTGTAATAAAACTTTTATTCTTTATATTAAGTCCCTGTGGGACATTCACTAAGATTCGTAGTTGCACCAGGCGTAACTTTGCCGCACTTCGCCAGGCGTAGTTTCACCAGCGCTCCGCAAATACACTAAAATCTGAAGTTGCGCTCAGGGGTAGCGTAAGGTTGCGAAGTTGCGCTAGCGTTGATTCACTAAGCGAAGTACGCTAGCGATGGTTAATTTGCATATGGCCCCAAATTCAAATTTCAATGGAGGAATATGTAGCAGCACTACAAATGCCTGGGAAATCTTCAAAACAGCAAATAAAATTTTTATTTTGCCCTACACATGTGCCCACTGTATAGTTAAGTTGCCATGAGTTAGGAAATGTAGGGGGGAAGGAGGGGAGCCCCAAAAATTTTTTCGATCTTTTTCAGCCTATCACCCATAATATAGAAAAACGCCAACGTTTTTTGGGACTTAGAAACATTTTCAACTTTTTTTGAAAAAATCCCTATCTACTCTATTGCGCTTCGCCTGGTCTGAGGTGGCGAAGGAAGTCTAGCGTAAAAGGTAGCGTTCAGAACAATGTGTGCGTTAGTGAATTTGCGTAGTTACGTCCATTGCGCAAATGCGCCAGGCGTAAGGGTGCAAAGTTACACTAGCGAAGTTACGCCAGCGTCCGTTAGTGAATTTGCGAAGTAACGAAAATGCCCAACGCTAGCGAACTGACGCTAGCGTTAGGGGCTTCGGCGCATAGTGAATTTGCATCTGGGTGTGTGCGGTACTCTGTCTCTATATTTATTATATTTGACCAGCACCTGGGCAATTAACTACATTTTCTAGTGTTGTGCGGTACTATTAACTTACCGCTTGGAGACACAATTACAGGCTGTAGAAGTCTCTGCTCACCCCCCGGTGGTAGGTTTAATACAATGACTAACACAGTACCCAGCGTTGTTCCAACCCACAAACATGGGGATGTTGACACGTCAGGTTTTCTGGTGAATGTATCACAAAAGTGCAGAGATGATATTGTTTCCCGTGATTCCTTGTCAATGCTTGTCACACTGGAGCTCCTGGACCGACTGAAGGAATTGTCTCTAACATCTAGAAACGGCACTGTCAGGTTTATAAAAATGAGTCTATTACTATTCTACTGATAAAATCCCATAGCATAAAATGATAACATTTACAGCAAACAACATACCACATATATTTTCATAAAGGAGGATTCAATTGTCTTGTAAGAAAAACACACACTAGCAGTTATTAAGGCATTTTGGTGCTTCTCCAAGACAATAGTGTAGTATTTCTTTGATTTATAATCGATTTATGGAATTCACATTGTGCAGTCATGTATCACGTTACAGAAAGCTCTAAGAACGAGAGTGTGTACTATAAATAAGGAGGACAAGGCCATTTATCTCAAGCTGAAGTTGTTTGAGCTTTGGCAGTCTAGAAATCTGGAATGTGTGCTAGATAGCTGTGCAGTTTTCCACTAATAGGACTTTATAAGCCTGCTTGGTAAACAGTCTTCAATGTCTTTCACTACAGGCTCAATTCCCACCTCTAATCAGCTGGCAGTTATTCTGTAATAATTGGGGGTTCTGTATAAGGGCAGGACTCCGATTGCAGCGGATGCAGATGCTGCACGCTGCGTCTGCATCCGACAGACGTTTTCGCGTCGCATCAACAATGCGACACGATCCGACAATAGCATTACTTACCTTATTTCCGTTGCATCCGACGTGACACCTGCATTTTTGCGCAGCGCGTCGGATCGCGTCGGAATAGTCAGTGGAGTCCTGCCCTAAGACTTGCCTTGCACTCTGTGCTTTATTATACAGCCCGTCTTGGTGCCCCAGTTCCTTTTTTCTAGTGCAACTACTTGAGGATCTGATTTTAACCTCTCTCCTAAATGCCTTGTATATCTACCACCTATTTTGTGACCTCTGTCTGGATTTTGACTGCTTGCCTGCCATCTGACTTCTGGCCTGTACTCTGAATATGCTTGAACTTATCCTGTTCTAACCATGGTCAGTATAATGACTAGGCTTGGCATGCCTGCTTCTTCTTATTGCATTCAGCCCTGTTTCTCTCATGGCAACTGTGAACAAACTCTTCTCTCCTCTCTCCTCCTAAAACTTCAGTTGTTTATTACACTAAAGTAAGTGTCCATGTAAGTGGGTGTTTTGGGACTTCCCAGGAAAGGGGTTAAAATATGATAGGGCTTATTCCTGATTTTCCCTCTATAAAATTACAGCTGAAACAAGTAATTCACAGCAAGCTTCAGTATCTGTCCTCTGAAATGTCTGCTAAAGAAAAGAAAATACCATTTCAGGAGTGTGTAAATGTATTCTGTAATGGAAACTTTAATTGTACTTTTCATTTTGCAGTTCTATAGTTTACAGTTTAAAGGGGTAGTTAGAATGTTATAGAATAGACATTCATGTCAAAGTGTAAAAAGATTTAAATGAATTACAATGACAAAACACAATAACTGATTGAATAAGGCTACACTCTCTTCAAGTTGGTATAAAGTAGATGCACCTCTGCAGCAAGTAAATCCTCGTATCTATGAGGAAATTGCATACTGCAATTTTTCACATTCCTTGAAGGGGATAATAAACCATCTTGTATTGAGATCTTGACGCTAACTCTTGACTTTAAGACATCCTTCTGAAAGACAAATCTACTCCCAATGGCATTTAGCCTGATGGCTAAAAAGTTAAATTTAGGTCTCATCTGACTAAAAATTTTCTTCCAATGGACTTCAGAATCTCCTACGTGTCTTTTGTAGTGAAATGTCATGTACATTTTAGTTAACATGGGCTTTCTTTTTGCATCTTCTTTTTTTATGCCATCATACTGACTCTAACACATGTTGGAACTTTTAGATACATGTGTATTTATACTACACTTGAAACCCTATCACTATACACCGGTGAACTCCTTTGAACTAATTGTGTGACTTTTTTAATAGAATTACCTGTACTATTGATCATGTAGGTGTGTCATATTAATGTAAACGTATTCAATTATATTGTGTTTTTACTTTGCCACAACAGAGTCTATTCTTGTCAATCATATCCATTGTGATTCCTTGTTATGTGACAACAAAACATGAAATCCCCAAGGAGGAGAATATTTTTAATAGGCACTATAATTCTGCCTGTTTGCCTTATTACAAACTTTTTGAGATTCCTCTCAAATTCCAAAAATATTCAAGCAGTTGAACTGGCTACTGAAGAAATTGACCCTGGAATGTTGCATGAATGTGATGAGATTGTAAATTCTACTGGCTTGGGGACTGATGTGAATGCTGAACTATCTTCGTAAAGCTCTGTGTAACATTTAGGTGCTATTTACTTTAGTAACATAATGAAAAAAGATATCCAAAGAGAAGTAACTTACCTAATTCAGGCTTTAACTCTGTAGGTAGGCTTAGCTTTCTTGACATCTTTGCTAAAAAAACAGATAGTTTTTCTTAAAAATCATGAAGTAGAGAAAATGCAAGACAATTATACACAGGACGGGCATGCCATCATTAAAGGGTATTGGTCCAGCATCCTCCAGATGATCAGAGTTACAATACACAAATACGTTGTCAGCCAAGGAAAAGTTAAGTATTTCTTAATGGGTAGGGCTACATTAAGATTTTAATTGTATTTTTTACCAACACTCCAATCACATATATTTGATTTTTCAGAAGAATGTCAACATCTCGTACACGTCAGCTAACAAAAATAATAGCGCCTGATACTTGCAGAAGAAACTGCCAAGCTTGCTGCGCATGCAACATGTTTACTCCAAGGCAATGCGTCTGGCATGGTGAAGACTCCCCTATATAGATGAGGAACATGTAGTCTCTAAAACTTTATATAAAAGATACAATCCTTACAAAGCATTTAATAGGAAGGGCATGTTAGAGTAAAAGCAAATATTTCCTCGCAAAACATATATTAATAAAACAGACATCAATTTACTACTGAAAGATAGCAAATGGCAGTATATGAAGAAAAAGTTGCAGATCTGTGCACAGTCGTGAAGAAAAAAAAATTATATCTATGTACAATCATGAAAAAAAATGCATATTTATGTACAGTCATGTGAAAAAGTAAGTACACCCCTATGTAACGCAATTTTTGACTTTTTACAGATATTTGATCTTCATTTCAACAGTATTGATAAAGGTTATAAAAGTTAACAACTATCATGCACTTTTTACATTTTGTAGTCCATTGTGTCACTCATGTTTTCCCGGAATTGGTGTTTTTTCTAGCAAACATTGTGTCGTCGTCCCCCCCCCCCACACACACATTTTTATTTTTACAGTTTCCTGGATATTATGGGATTTGAAAGCTCATCCTTGGGAGATGTAGAATCGGGTTCTTCTGTAAACATATATGCAAATGTTGCACGTGGCAAAAGTAAGTACACCCCTATATTTATTAGTATCTCAAATACCCACAATTAGAATCAGATGTAGCAGATCGAGAACACTCTTAGAGGAACATGTCTTATTTAAAAACTAAACCACTGCAATAATAAAAAATGCTGCATAGAGGATTACCCCTGAAAGTGCCCCTTTCATTACTCACGTATAATTGCAATTGCGTAAGCGCACCGGAGCTCATGGGCACCATCTTCCGGCTCTTTGGCATTCTTTGGGTGCTTTTCCTTCCCTTCTGGCACTTTTGGCGCATGTGCAGTTGCTACAAACCGAAAGACTGCTTCAACTGCGCATACACCAACACGGCATTAACTTCCTGAAGAATACAGAAGAGCCAGAAGGTGGCGTCCACAAGCTCCGCTGCGCTTACTCTGCACCTATACCAGAGTAATAAATTAGGGGCATTTTCAGGGGTAATTACCAATGCAGGGGGAAGCAGGGAAAGGCAACTATGTAGGGTAGTTGTAAGGGGTAGATCCTTTAAACACAGACTTTTGCTCTTTGTTTTTTGTGTGGTATCTGAGGTCTTAGGAAAGAAGGT